>NW_027498747.1:0-113968 GCF_021521415.1 Bidens hawaiensis | reverse complement strand
CTTAAAGCCAATCATCCTTATGTCGACCTCCAATATATGAATTAAGTTGTGAAATTATAATAATATAAGTTAAAAATGATCATAGTATGTGGGGTTAATTTAGTTGATGGAGTTGATCTTTTGCTTATTTTTAAGGAAAAAGAGCAAAAGGTAAACGAATCATCAGCACAACACAAAAATGTCATAAACGTGTGGTGATAGCTAGCTAGTATCATAAAGTATCAATTAATTGCTACATTATAATCGCTTGTCACCTTCTTTCAAGATTCATTAGCATAATACGGTGTAGGTGTTTCTTTAATGATTGATTTTATAATAAACACTAAACGAAACAAAGGGTATATCACCAAACCCAGTTAGGATTAACGCACACACAAACCGAACACACATGTGAAAGCAATAAATGAACACGAGAATTTAACGTGGTTCATTCTAAAGTCTAAACAGACCTATTATCCACGGGTGACAATTAGGTATTCTTTATTGAGTGACGACGATTACAAATACATAAAATCTTATATATAGAGAAACAACTAGGGTTTGCATCTTATTAAGGAAGGAAGCTAAACCGGGTTGGGCTCGGGCCCGTTACCCGCACCCGTCTCCTCTTTTGACTTCATATGATATGAGCTAAATTATATATAAATATTATAATTATTTCTCACACTTTTGAGTGGCTTTAAAGTTGTTTTTTTTTATAAAAATTCGTCTAATTAGCTCATATTTGAACCTTAAAGATTTTATGATTACATTAGCTAAATTGGGGTACATTTACTACGTTCAAGAGTAACAAATGAAACTTAAAGCATTATATATTTTCGTTAGTAGTTTTGTTTGGAAATTAATTTTACAAACTCTTGACATGTCATAAGTAAAGAATTCTCAAATAAAAAAAATACATAGCTATAATTTAATACAAAATAGTAGTTATAATAATATGAATGCTTACTGTGATTCCAAATATTCTCGTGTCAAGTAAGTCAGTTGGTAATCTAATTAATATTATTTTTTATTGAAGACAGCTCACTATATAAAATTGAAGGGATTAACGGCCCACGAGAGAGTTAAACGACAAAGAAAATGAAGGTATAAAAAGAGGGTTTGACACGAAAGTTAGGAGGAAGGGTTGACGTGGGGCAGCCCCTGTTGGGGTGTTTACCGAGAGCAGAGAAGGAAAAAAATAGAAGCTAGCAGCCTAGCACGTCAACAAACACGCTTATCAAATAATTAAAAGGCAAGCAAGAAGACAGCTCAATAATTTAAGCTCATATGCTAGTAGCTCAATTATATTTATTTTTTTTTTCGATGAACCGTATTATTTGTTATATCTTTGTTTCATCAATTATTATGATTGGCTAAACTTTTATACTGTCTGGGTTTGGATGGATACTTTTTAGACTTGTTTTATTCTTGGTTTTGGATTTATTATTGATTGGTTCATTCTTTGGTAAAGTTTTTATTTTATTTGGTTGTGATGCATATGCGTATTTTGTATTAATTCATTATCAATTTATTGTTCCATGTGTGTCTTTGTGAATGTCTTTCATGTATGGATGCATATTAGGTTGTTTACTGTGTGTTTACAACTAGTTTATCGTATATAGTTAACGTATTCCATAGGAACGGTAATTGAGAGTTTAGAGATACCTTATATTCTGTCACTTGAGAGACTGGGAGGTAATTAAGTGTCATCTGTTTTGGTCTTTTGCGGGTTTGGGTAGTGATTGCACGGGAGTGAATTACCCTATACCTCTTTAGATTCTTACAGATCCGAGTTATAACCAAATTCAATAAGAATACCCCTTTACGCCTTAGGGATTTTTGTGATTAGAGAGATCGGGAGGTGATTTAATCTTTGGGTACCTTAGCATTGTTAGGTAAGGTGAGACTGGGAGGTGATCCGAACCATTAAACCGTTGAGCTTACATGACATTTAGGGTTCTTAGGTATTGTAGGTGAGACCGGGAGGTGATCTAGCGTACTTTATTTATTCCTTAAGTTTCATATTTTTAGAATACGGTACCAATCATAAATCCAATTCCGAGAGTTTACTAGTAGGATTCCTTACCTAGGTAGTTGTTTCCCCTATTTGAGTTCCAGTCCGATTTGTCTGTGTCTATTTTTAGTGTCAGTTTTAGTTTAAGTACTATTTATTTTATATTTAATAAAAAACACAAAAATCAATTAAATCTATTAATTTAAGTTATTAGTCAGAGTCTAGTTTAGGTGTCGCTAGTGTCCTGTGGGTTCGACATCTGGACTTCATTAGGCTTTACTACGGTCGATAAGTACACTTGCATGTCTAGTGGTCTAGCATTAGGAGAGTTTAGGTTTGTAAATTTAAAACTAGAGTGTCTAGGTTAGGTTAATATTTTTATAGACCGCGTTTCAGCACATCAATATAATAAACTAACAAGGCCTATGAACCCAAAAAAGCTCTCACTTGAAGGCCTTGAACACTTTCATCAACTAACCTGAAGGCCCGTTGAAGCTCCCTGGAGCTCCAACACGTCAATCATTGCTAAACCTGCCCCTGACTCGTTCTATGTCCCTACTGGCTCCCACTATAACAAACTACCAAATCCTGAGATATTATGAGAACAAACACTCTTCATATATATTCAACAAGTAATCCACTGGAGAGATTTTTCAGTTGGAATACTAGTTTTCTTGATCCATTGTCGGCCTGAAACTGTAACCGAAACACAACTTGTGTTCCCACTGTCACGATGTCCTCTGACTGATTTAACCATCCTAGCTCGTTCATCCTGAATCTTCGCTTTGGCTCTAGGTTTATTACTTGCAAAACGAACCATCTTCTACCCGCAAGATTCCATGAACCGGAATTTGTCTTTTATTATAACTGGATCAACTCCTTCTGGTGATATGTCGAATATATACAACAAACCTATTTTCTTGTCATGAGCCAACACGAGATTTCCTTTGACTACTTTCCACCGCCCATTCCCGAACTTAGCAGCGTACCCTTGGTCATCCAATTGTCCGTCTGAAATTAAACGTTTCTTCACTTGAAATAACCATCACGTCTTTGATGTAGATGTCGTGCTCTAATCAAAAACAAGTATTTTAGTTCACTTAAATACCTATACTAGTACGGGTAAGTAAAGTCGTCTCCACAGGGAATCAATGGAAAGTGCATGTTAACTCATATTAATTAATTATTAAAATCGGCGGACAATCTGTGTCAAGCGTTTAAAAAAACAGATTTGTAAGAACACACGATTATAACTTAAGAGTTGTAAACAATTATGAGAAAATGATTCACTTCAGGTTCAAGTAAGGTGATGACCAACTAATCACATATACAGATAAATTAATTGCGCAATAATTACTAAACCTAATAGTTGGGTTGTGATGACAAAACGATACCCTAACTGAATTGTTGACACAACTGAAGTTGGTTACCCAATTACCAGTTTAATGTATAAAAATCAATTATAAGCAATGACTAGCGATTATTGGTTCAATGACATAAGAGCTAACCCTAAATGTTGATGAACATAGCCAGAAAAGTGATGCAAAGTTTGATAGTCGAAAGCATAAACTGTTTAAACAATCAATTAATAAAGTAGACAAGATCAAATAATAAAACTCAATCAAGTTCTTAATCATTAAAACTCATAGAATCTGATTAAAGTAGTTTACACAAAACCCCAGCCTAAAGTGAATACAAAGGTTTTACCCTAACATCGGCATCACGAAAGATTCGCTTATTTGATGAAATGATGAAAGTATGCGATGAACTGACGAACCGGAAGCTTCGGGATGGTGAAAAATTGCCCTACGACTTCTCTTTAACTGCTGGAATGATAGATAGGTCGAATAGGAGCTGAAAACTGATTATATTAAAAGTTAGGCCTAATTTCCGTCTGAAACTAGTTCGGGCCGCGCGAACCAATCTAAACAAGATCCTTCGCGTCGCGCGAAGGACAAATAGTCGTTTTCTTCTTTGAGTTGCTTCGCGTCGCGCAAAGCAGTTTCTTCAAGTTCCTTCGCGCGACCATTTGACAGGGATTATGTTTTCTTCTTGTTTTCTGCATATGAAAGCAAGCCGACCATTTCCGCTCTTTTAAGTCTTTGTTCCAAGCTCGTACATCACCCTGATAAGCATCCTTAACGTCTTGTACCCTGAAACACATAAACACACTTGAAGTGCCAAAGTTCACATAATATTTAAACTAAAATTAAACAGTTAATATAATAAAACACATGATTTTTCCCGACCATCAGTCTTTCAAAGTCCAAGAAGTGTCGGCTGAAGTTACTAAATCAACTTGTCTTATACCCGTAACCTCAAGAATATCATTTTTCGCAAGTCAAACCTTTCCAAAATCCCCAAACTTTATATTCTTAATCGTTTCACTACAGTGAGTGGCATGAAACGATGCACCAAAATCCATCACCCAAGCATCAATGTTACTCTCAAAAATGAAAACCAAAGCCTCATCACTAGTGACCCCGTCATCTATGTTGTCTTCTGTAACGATCACATCTTTCTTACCATTCGGACACTGATTCATGAAGTGTCTCATCTCTTTACAACTCCAGCATACAATATTTTTTCGAGTCTTAGACTGACTCCTACTCCTGCTCCCATTGCCTTGTTCTTTTCCCCTACCTTTGCCTTTTGTGGCTAACATATTGGTTGATGATTCACCTGAACTTCGGCGTCTTGTATCTTCTCCAAGAATCAAGTCTCGAATCCTATCAAAAGGTAATTTTTGTAGACAAACTACAAACTGCAGTCATTGTTTCAGAGCAACTGTCAAACAACGAGGATAATAAAAATGGGCCTTGAACTTCATCATCAAACTTAATGTTGACCAAAACTAAGTAGAACATGATCGAATTAAGATTATTGATATGTGTTGTAACTGACCCACCCTCTTTCATTCAAGTAGTCACAAGCTATCGGATCATATAGACATTATTTGTTGTAGAGGGCTTCTCATATATGTTGGATAGTGCATCAATCATACAACGTGTTGTGGTTTCTTTCATGATGTTAAAAGTCACATCTTCCAACAACGACAGAAAAATACAAGCCCTAACTTTCTTGTCTAACTTCTTCCAATATGATTATGACAACTTTTCTTATTTTTCATCCTCAAGCACTACATCTAAGTCTTTCTGACAAAGTAACGCTGCAATTTGCATCTTCCACCAACCAAACTTTTGTATCAAAACCTTTTCGTTTTCTACCATAATGATGACTAAAAGAAAACCTGGATAAAAACAGAGACATGCACATCAATGGCACGGGCCTGAACTTAACGAGTGTTCTATAGAATTCTATTAAACAATCAACGTATTTAAATGCAGCGGAATAACAAACTGAAAATCAGAAACTGAAACAGGAAAACTTAATTGACAAACGCATTTGGCACTCGTTCTCTGTTTCTTTAAATGATTTCTTCCAATTTAACGACTATCCTTCACAAAAATAGGATTTTGATATAACTGTTCTTGACTTTTTCGACTTGTTCGATTAAATATGATATCGCCCCTAAAATATTAATTCTTGGCTAAACTGCCAAAAAATAATTCGGCTCACTCCAAAAAAAAAAAAAAAAAAAAACAGAAGAATGGAGAAAAAACCTTATCAAGACTTCTAGTTATTAGACCTTGAAAATCTGCCTATTTAGACATTTCTTCTAAAAAATTCAAATAGAGAGAAAGATAACAAATGAGCCTTGACTTAATTCACCGCTCAATGATACAAATTCAAAGTCCTTAATCTGTTTCTTCTTGAATGGCACACAAGTAATAAAATAAAAGGCACGTATGCTACTTTTTTTAATAAATAGTCACAAAATGCAATGGTACATACACTAATCAGCCGGTGTCCCGATGATTGAGTGCTATGTGCCTTATGTCCAAGGCTTGATGCAAAACTACTATCGAGCCGGGGGTCTCATCGGAAGCAGCCTCTCTATCCCTATGGGGTAGGGGTAAGGCTGTCTACATCTTACCCTCCTCAGACCCTACCATAGCTTGGCTATTAGTGGGATATACTGAGTACGATGATGATGATGATGATGATGAGTCACAAGATGCAAAATTGAGGTTGTAGGTTAATTACTTTGAACAAAAAAATGATATAACCTGTAAAATACCAATACTGATCGTCGACGACTAGGTATGATGAAACCCTACTTGAGATTACCTATTTCTTCCCTGCGATAGTTAGAATCTAGAGGCGCTCATCCCCTAGCGTCGGCTACTGGTGGCGACGTGCGAACGATAGTGACAACAGGCTGCTGTTGCGGCAAGTAGATTTCAGATGGCGACAACGGCGGAACCCTAGTGTCTAATAGCAGGCGTCGACATAAGATGCGGCTCAACGTGTTCTTCGTATGATCCCGATCAAGAGTCGTAGTTCTAATACCACTTGTTAGGATTAACACACATGAAATCGAACACAAAATACGAAAGCAGTAAATGAACACGAGGATTTAACGTGGTTCGGTCTAAACTAACCTACATCCACGGGTGGCACCTAGGTATTCTTTATTGAGTGACAACGGTTACAAGTACATAAAATAATATATAGAGAGAAACAACTAGGGTTTGCATCTTAGTAAACAAGAAATCTAAATCGGTATGGGCTCGGGCCCGCTGCCCGCACCCGTCACCTCTTTTGACTTCATATAATAAATCGGGACAAACAAAGCCTACGAACCCAACAACCCTAATATTCGTAACTATCCATTGGTAGTGGCCGTCTATACCCGTTAGTAATGATATAAATAATAAACATAATTTAGCTAGCTAGTGGGTAATCTTATTTTACGTAGAATATCGCTTGAATTTATCATGGGATTGTTGATTAGTGGCCTAATTAACCATTTGAACATCAAAAACATTTTTAACATTCTTTTAGTGTTGCTATGATCTGATGGAAGTCCGATGATAGGAGAGCAAAAGAACCTGCATATATAAGCAGATAAATAATCCAATACAATAATCTCTACACCTACATTGCGTACACTACATTCTAGAGTGTTGATTTCAGAAAACATGATAACCCTAAAATCACAACTACAGGAGCTAATAGTCGTCCACCTCTTCACCAGTGATTCCCTCCATCGTTGACACCACCATCCACCGTCTTGAGATAATCATCGTCACCTTTTGTTCATAGGTTTGTTTAGCTATTTGATAAGAAATGAAACGAAATTGGAATTGAACTCAATTGATCAGTTAAACTTTGAAATTGATCCAATTAATCATTAATTTGAAGCTTCAGCCGATCAATTATATATGGCTTTGAGTGGTGGGATTTAACCTTGAAAGTATTAGGTTTAAACCTTGAACGTTATAGGGTTTGGAATTGATTTGAGCAGAATTGTTTTTTAACCTTGAGCATGATTCACATACCTAATGTACGTTAAGCGATTATTGTACTTTAACTCACCCCTATACATGCAATCTATCATTAAGATTTTTAATTAAAAAAGAGTAAATTATCTTTTTTGTCATTTACGTTTGTTCACTTTACAGTGGTTGTCCTTTACCTTTCATGAAACGTCTTTAATGTTTAAATTTTGTCACCTTTTGTCCGTTCTACTAACAAAAGTTAAATTTCTCTGTTAAACCCAGTAATGTGCTTTTTACAGGAGGTCCGTATGGTCATTTTAGCCCAAGGGACTATTTATGTAACTAATACAAAGATTTATATTAGTTGTTAGCCAACATCGCCATCATCTAAATCAATCGATTAGGTTTCCAGTGATATCATATTTTGAGGTTTTCGCGTGAATCTATGTGGGTAGTTATTGCACAAATCAATTAGGGTTCATGGTGGTGGTGGTGAAATATAAGCAGTCATATCGTTGTTGGTCGCATCGCTGAAAATCAATTAGGTGACTGAGGTGTCCCAGTTTTAAGAGAGAGAGAGAGAGAGAGAGATTCGATGAGAGATTGAGTGACAGGGAGAAAAAGCTTGAAGAGGACAATGAAGAGGGCCGTAGCATTAGCTTGCCGAGAAAAATTAGACGCACTCAATGTTAGAGAGAACATTATGTAATATAGGGTTAAGTATGTAACCCCTCTTTCCTTTGCGAACCTAGATTACAATCATCAATACAAGAAGTTACATTTACACCTTCAATTAGAAACACTTTGTGTGGCCAATTTTTTTTTACTTTTGTTACCTTCTTGCTAGTGGCTTCAATAAAAAAACTATAAAAGACAAAACTGGAACAGTCGTTTGGTTGTTGCATATTGTGAAGCTCAAATAACTGAAGTTGGGATCTACTTAAACACACCACAAAAAAACCTAATTAACTAACTTTTGAAAACAACCTAACCACATGCATTACAAACTTACAAATAGAAAAAAATGGGACAATGGAGTTTCAAAATAAAGATATGAAATATTACAACATTGAACAACGGAGTGATCAAGCTAATAGCAAACCATATAACATACATTCGATTCTCACATCACACACTTGCATTAACCTACACCAAGCTAGTTCCAAGGGTCATGCAGTCACATAACATCCCCTTTTATTAGTATTCCACACACCCAAGTAGAGTAAAAAAAGACAACCATTATATTATATATACTTTGCATCCCGGTCGTCGATTAATTATCGACGGAAGCTTCGTGGTTGTTCTCCTTCACC
This sequence comes from Bidens hawaiensis, assembly GCF_021521415.1. NCBI lineage: Eukaryota > Viridiplantae > Streptophyta > Magnoliopsida > Asterales > Asteraceae > Bidens > Bidens hawaiensis. Next base: position 105,314 of record NW_027498747.1, on the reverse strand, counting down.
CCCTTTAAGTTTCACAAGTGTGTAGACACCAGCTCCAGCCAAGGCTCCAAGTGTAGGTGCCAATAGGTATACCCATAGCACCGTGTAGTTCCCAGTTGCAACCGCTGGACCTAGTGTACGAACCGGATTCATTGAACCACCACTTGATGGCCTGCATGCCATGCATATTAACCAATCAACAATCAAACAAACAAACAAACGTATTCAGTAATATCTCATTCATAAATATTGTTGAAACTAAAGGGAAAATTATACCAAATTCATCAAACCCTAATTCGATAAAGAGCTTGAAATTGAATTTAAATAACTAGGATGTTCTTGAAATCGATTACTCTTTCAGATTAAACCATTTGTGCACTTACAATTGATTTAATCGGATAAGATCAAGAAACTGAAACAAGAACCTGACTTGAATTGATGATGAAGAAACCATTGCTTCACAAATCCTCTGTGTTCGTTTGAATGTTTCTATGTATTTTGGTTGCAATATAAATTGCATATATATCCCAAAAACCGTCGATCATAATAACATATTCACTTTACACCCCTTGAGTTTATTCCATGTTTAATTATTAGCCTAAAACGTCTTAACTAATAGGTTTTATCTATAATATATTAACAAGAATATGTATAAGCCATATTACTAAAATTCCAACAAATAAGACCTCTTACCCTGCAACAAGAATGTTGAGCATAACAGTAGCTCCAACTGCAATACCAGCCAGTTCTCCCACCTAAATATTGTACATATTTATATTATTCTATATTCCATTGGTTGATTGAGAAAATAAATTAAACTGGAAGAATGTTATACGTACTGCACGAGTATCAGTAGCAACCGCGGTGACGACAAATAGGAGATTGAAGGTGATGAGGAACTCAAGTGCAAAAGCTTGACCAGTGCTAACAGTAGGAACAGTGACACCACCAGACATGAAGGGGTGAAAGATGCCTTTGAGTGCAAAGGAAGCACATATGGAGGCCGATACTTGGGCTAAGATGTAGGCAGGGACTTGGGCCCATGGAAAATGACGGAGGGCTGCGAACGCAATGGTGAGAGATGGGTTCAAATGGGCTCCTGAGATATGACCAGTTGATAATATTATTATCATCACGGCTAGGCCTGCGCATGCTGCGTTCCCGATTAGTGTCTCGGAGTTTGAGTATTTTTGGTTCACTATTGGTCCCGCGGTTGCTGCAAACATCAGTATAAATGTTCCCACAAATTCTGCTCCCAACTGCATATTCCAACTACCGTCAAAGTTCGATTCTATTACTGAATGGCCATTTTGGCCGATGAGTTTGACAAAATAGCCTTAAGACGACCTTTAATCTTTTTAAAAAAAAATCATTTGACTTTTCTTGTTTTCAGTTAAAAATTGTTTTAACTAAATACTGCTACTCCGACGCGACAGATCTTGACATGGCACAACATATTTCTATATCGCGTAGAAGAACGATTTTGCCGCATAAGATGAACATGTGTTGTGCCAAAATTGAAATCTACTACACCAAGAGTGACTTGTTAAACAATAATTAATTGAAATCAAAGACTATTTTGTTAAACTCATTGGTTATTTAGTCATTTTGTTGATTTTCTCAAACAATTTAAGGGGTTGGCTAAACGTACTCCACCAAATAAGTTGAAAGTTGTGCAACAAACAAAATAAAATAAAAAGAATGGGGGTACGTTTAGCACAACCCAAAATATAATATTAACTGATAAAAAGTAAGTACCTTTCGGGTTAGGGACACATCAGGAGCTGGGAAATCAGTGAAGCAGGTGTGCGGTGCACCAAAAGATGGCGCGGCAACAGGAAGGCACTTGCAATGGGGCATTGACTTGCGGTCATAGTCCAACGAATCGATTCGTAGAGACGTGAACAATGGACCTCCAGGGGTTCCAGGTGTGGCCGGAGCTGATACTGGCGGTGTGGGACCATCTTTACTGTCCATTTTCAACAAAAAATATAAATGCTAGAAACTAAATATATAGATTGTGTTTTTGGTTTTATTTTATTTATAAAATAGAGTGTGGCTAGATATCTATTTTTTTTTTTTTAGTTTTTTTTGGTTTTAAACTGAATGAGTGGATAGATAGACAGAAGTTACATACTGGGGAGATTTTTATAAATGTTGTATTAAGGAAGAAAATACTTAAAGATAGCCAGAATGAACTAGATGAAAGCAAGAAACAGTTTCAAAACTATAATCATAAAATGCAGTTTTAAATTTTAAACTGAAAAGAAATGAATATTTGTTTATAAATGTATGATTAAGGAAGAGAAAGAATGTGATTGAGGTTGAACACAATGTGTGTTTATATACTTAAAAGTGGTTTGGATATAGAGTTTATATAAGCAAAAAAAAGCATAAAGCTGGTGCCAATGTTGATGAAATGAAATGGAGTGGGGTGGACTGTGGGTCATGGGATTATACTGTTTGCAAAGGTGCAAGGGAGGAGAATATAAAGGTCAACTCTTGGTAATCCACACAGCCTATCAATTTCAACCATGCTCACATCACAGGTAGTGGCTATAGCTATCATTGGCCATTTTTTATATATTTTTTAATAATATATTTAAAAATTTTAACAGTAAATACATTTTCATCTTGGCGCGGGACCGAGTTATAAACCATCACGTTGTAGCATACGAAGACGGAAGAGTAAAACCAGATACATTTTAACAAGCGTTCGAAAAGATCTGATTTAGATAAAAACATAAAGGTGTTTAGCATCTACCCTTGATTCTGATGAAGAATGAAATATTTTTAATAGAGTTTCAAGATTAAAATATGTTGTTTTTCTAGTTGTTTTAAAAATATTTGTGATTAGATTGACAACTAAGAAATTGGTAAATCACACAATTAAGAAATTGAATACAAACTTACAAACCACAAATTCAATACAACTCATGAATTGCTTATTAAATGAGTCAATAAATAAAAATTGGAATTGATCAAGTTCAGAATTCTCGACCTAATTTTTTTTATCTTACATACTTCAATCAATCTGGATATGAATCGATTAAATGGGCTATCAGTCCTTACATAACTATTTTAATATGCAGGGCGTATAGGATATTTATAAAGACGTATAAAATATGCATATAATGTGAGTGATTAATCAAAAAATATGAAGTAATTGATGTGACTAGAAAGAGCATACAAAGGTGGATATATCTACCGACACCTCGTTCTAAACAAGCTCTATATTTTAATCTTGGGTACTCACTTGAAATCAAGAGCTTCAATTACAATTCATATTGTACACTGTATTTTATTCAAGTTAAAACATATTCACACATTTAGTAAATGTCACATAATTTTGAAAGACACCCATCACTAAAAAAGCTAAGAGAATAATCCATCATTTCTGAAAGAAACATCCTATGAGAAAACGAAAAAAAACAAAAAACAAAAGTAAATATGAGTTTTAAACCGTTGGATTCAATTGTTCACGAGACATACCATTTATTTAAATAAACATTTTGATTTTGGCCAAATATCAAATCCTATTTCACATCAATTTCAAATACGTATAAATAAGACTGAGTGTTATGGCTGGTTTTAATGATGCCCCACCCTTCATATGGACGGTTTTAACTTTTAACTAGCCCTTTCCACCGACACAAGGCCCAGCACTCTCGCACCCACGTCTTTGCCCTTGGCGCCCCCTTATATCAATACTGAACCTCCTGGGGGGGGAGGGGGGGGGGGGGTCAGCTTTCATGGCCGTGGGTGAGGCCCCACTTGGGAAATCATAACACTCGATCGGTCTAATTAAAACCATACAAAATACTAGGTATAAAATAATTGTTGAATACACCATAACAAACCCTTTCATTATGATTGACCACCCTTATGATTTAAGTATTTCTTTTTGCACTTTCTTTCCACTCCGATGCATGTTTCCATCTCTAAACTAATGGTCATATTTCCATCTCTAAACTAATCAAAAACGTCCCCACCCCATCACACTCTGTCGGTAAGTTTTGACTTTGCAACCATTTTGCTTGTTCTTGGCTAGCATTGCATTTGCATACAACCGGGCCATTGGTCGCTATTCAAATCCTGACCCGGCTCGAACCACCATCATGACTCCGAATTATGGGCTAGTAGGATTTGTTGTTTTCTCCCCTACCTTTTATTTGTCTAGTCAAGAATCTTCTTTAGTAACATCACCACAACACTTGCCCCTACATGCACTATAGAGCCAATGTTTTTCATTATTATTATTATTATTATTATTATTATTATTATTATTATTATTATTATAATATCAATACATTGCCTTCCCCAACACCCACATCTCTAGATTCATAAAATTACTGTTAAGTGGCTAGCTGATTCGTTTATTTAACCATGCCGAGGCTAGAATTAGAATTACGGGTTTGACTCTTGCTCGATGTTAAATAACATGTAATTTGAAATCTTTGGAATTTCGACGTAAATAGTGTTGGATTAATCTTGCATAAGTACGGGGAGTTATATGTCGTACTTACAACCTTAGGATTTTTTTAGTTGGTTTTTTCCATAGTTGTTATTAATCTAGGGGATTGGTAGGTTTAGAAATAGGGATTATTTGTGAGTTAAACGATTAAAAATAACTTAAATAATGTCATTACCTTTAACTGTAAGGGGTAACTTAGTTATAAAATTCATAGTCATGAGTTAACCTAAATAGTGTCGTAACTTTTAGCTGTACGGGGTAACTTAGTTATAAAATCCATAGTCATGTGTTCACAATTCTGTTATGGTATCTTCAAAGGTTGAATTTTTCCGTAAGGCTTTTAATATCGTAAATCTAAAGAAACGTTAGGCACTTGCTCTTATACCAAGTCACGTCGAATGAAGTATGAAGTTTTTAGGGCGGTTTGGTTTGGTTTATGTAATAAGGCGCTATATGCCTATATATATGTTTTTATAATTGTTCATGTCTTTTTATTCGGGTTAGAGTAAATTTCCAACAATCCGGTATGATGATTCTGGTGCATTAATATACATAACTTCAGAATCAAATTTGGTATCTAATCTGGGATCCACCACTCAGGTGAAATGATTGCTTTTAAGAATGATGGAATCGACCACTAAACTTGCGCTTTAAAATATTTAAATACAATTAAACAAAAGCTATTTGCACCATACAGAAACCTCCAGAACATTTTAATATATGTCATTAGCAAGATGCATGTCACCAGTTCACATGAAACATATTGAATTGGTTAAAAAAATATTTTAAGTAATTGGAATAGAAGAACTTAGATTAAAAGAAACCGAAATTAAAATTTATTAAAAAGGTTTTAACTAAAGGTTTGTGCATTTGATTGACAAAAAGGCTTTAACTAAAGGTTTGTGCATTTGGCCGTTGCAGTGATATAAACTTAAGGGTCTTAACCTATATATTACACACGAGACTTTTATTAGTGAAAATTGATTCGGTGATCGCAAATTCTTTGATTGAAATCGTTTACATGACAAAACTTAAGGAAATTCATTTCAATTCCATTTTCAATATTCTTTTCCGACAAAATAGATTAGAAATGAAATTCATATTACGGCTCTACTAAATTCCAACAAACAAAATATCCATGCATCATTCACTTCTTAGGCTACGTGTAATGGGACATTAAATCGGTGGATAAAGCCTCTACACCATCCTCGGGCATTACACATATTTTTCACTAAAAAAATATAAAACGTGGCTGAAAATGACTTTTAAAGAACATTAACCATTACACATGGCCTTAGAGCAGAGCATCCGCTTCCTAATTAGTAATATTACGAAATCCATATATTTTAAGGAAAAAAATAAAAGTTTTAACATAAAAGACTCCTACAATCTCACTTTCTTCTCTACTTTTGATCTCATTCGTTCTTTAATCATATCCAACCTAAACAAAAGTCTAAAATACACAACACATTATTTCAGTTCATCATGCTTAAAGTTACACCATGGTTTCACATTAATCCAAAAGTAAGCATTTTAAGTTCTTAAGGCTTACCACAAATATTCACCACAGTTACAATCTTTATGTTTCACACCAATGTTTTGAGTCTTTTGACACATGACAGGACAAGCTTCCTTATTTGGTATGTACGAAAATACACATATATCTGCCTCCACTAATTTATGCTTTTGGGAAACAAACCATGTTCTACAGTACTTCCTTTTCAGTTCCAAAATCAATGTCACCTTAAACAGTTATTATCTGTTATTATTATTCTCATGTTCCAACTTAAATTTAAGAAAAAACACACTTAAGACAGACACAAGAGTAGCAAACCTACAACAACTTGAAGTGATTACATCTTACTGTTACATCAGATCTTGTCTTGTAAATAAGCTGAATATGTCAACGCGGTTAAACTTATTGAGATGACTAATAGTAAACCTGCAGGGATTACTTTGCGCGTGGATGCAAAACGGATGCCTGCATTGGAAAATAAAACTTGATGAGTTTTGGTCATTAGACAGTACTTTTATTAACTATAAGAGCATTCACATCCTACTCATTATCCCTATCTCTATAATTACACAAAAAAACAATATATTTCTCTCTCCTGTTCAATTAAATAATATTTTTTATACCTTTATTATTACAGTTTTCTTTTTCCTCTACTCACAACCAATCCAACAAATATTAAAAAATAAATGTGGGCAAACAATGTTCCCCAAATGTTTCCCCAAATTTAAAAAAATCACTACATTTCTCTTTCCACCCTATAATTTACACTCACAATCACTTACAACCTCACCCTATAATTTGCAAACTCCCCACACATAATTATAGGGGATGGGATGAGAATGCTCTAAAGAATGATATATATCTAAATTCATACCAAATATAGCGGCGAAAAGAAGAGAAGCCCCAAATGCAAGTGCATCCCCTGTTTCTTTAGTCTCGGTTGCTTGCATAAGATAGTAGGCCTACACGATATAACCAACCATATAGCTCACATAATCATTAAGTTTTCAACACATTGTTTCTCAATTCATGAATAATATTGTTGGTTTCGGGGTGAGCAAAACCGAACCATAAGCAAAAAACGAACCGTTGACTGAAAAAATTAATCAAAACTAACCATAAATGAACAAAACTAACGGTTATGACTAAGTGAATCTGATTAACCGACCATTCAGTTATGGTTACGGTTAATGTGTCTTCGTTAACCGCAACCGAACATTTAAATTTATGTTGTAACTGTTTATAACATAGACTAGTTTGAGGCCCGTGTACTACACTGGTAGTTCTTAAAATACAATATTTAATAAATAATCAGTATACAAGAAACAATAAACCCGTTAAACACTATTACCACAATTGTTGTACAATAGTCTTTAAAACAATTTTAAAGTAATAGATAATTATAAATATCAAATGCTTGAAAAAAATAGGAAGTAAATATTAAATTAACAAATTTTGAAGCAAAAATTCTAAGAATGGTAACTATTATTTTATTAATATAAATTTGTTAAAAATGTGGGGTTTAATGTAGGAGTGACAAGTGGCAAAACTTGTAGTCTTTTATTAGAGAGTATAGATTGGAACACCATAACAAAGCTTGAACCCATTTTCAACTGGACCAAAGGAAAAAGTATGTGTTGGCCAATTAATTGAACTTAAACCGAAACTAATGGCCCATAACCAACGGTTAACCGACCATTGGGTTATGGTTACGGTTAAACAATCTTCCATAACCGAAGCTCGAACCAACTTTGCACACCCCTACATGGGTTCAATGTGGAAGCCGAATTAGAGACAAAGAAATGACGCTATGACTGGCCTTGTTTTGTTCATTCTAGCCCATTAATGTTTTCTTGGTGGAAAAGTTGTAAACCCTAGATAGGATCTCTATTTGAACATCTTTGTACTTGTAATTAGGGCTGTAAACTGAACGTTCGGCGAACAGTTTGTGAAACGTACGGGGAAGTTCGTTTACGTTCATTTAATAAAGTCCATTTAATTAAATGATCGAACATGAACAAAGGGTGCGTTCGCTCATTTTTGTTCGTTCATTTGTGTCCGTGAACGTCCAGTAATGTGTTCAATTGTGTTTGTTTACGTTCGTTTGTTTATGTTCGTTAGTTAAAGGTTTGTTCTAAATTTTTATAAAATTTTATTGTAATAACCAACCTAACATTTTAATTTTATAATTTTGTTGTTTATGTTCAGTCCGTTTTATTGGTTTGCTTTATAAAGTCTAGAATAGATTTAACTAACAACAAATCTAAGTTATCTAACTGGGCTTCATTGACGTTATCAGAACAAAACCACCAATTGGGGGATGATTATATTATTATTATTATTATTATTATTATTATTATCTTAAGTGCTTAACTTTATATTTAATTAAGGTGTTTAACTGATTTTCTCTAATGTTTTGGATATAAGATATTTATTTTTTCATCTTTTGTATTAAATAGTACATGTTCGTTTGCGTTCATGAACCGTTCGTGAACAAATTTAATTCCTTAACAAACGAACATGAACAAGATTTTCCGTTCGATTAGGGTTCATGAACAAGTTTAATGATAAACGAACGAACATGAACAAGGCTTCGTTCGGTTTGTTTACAACCCTACTTGTAATTAGGGGTGTTCAGAAAAATCCAAATTCAAATCCGTATCCAAAAATCCGAATCTGAATCCAAATTATCGAACTAATCTCGGAAGCCCAAATTTTTGGATTCGGATTCGGATAGTGATTTTGAAAATTATCGGATATTTGGATATCTGAAATTATCTGAAGTATTATTTATAATTATTAAATAATTAATATTATTTACAAATTTCGGATATTTTTAGGATATTTTAGACGATATTTCGGATATTTCGAATAATTTTCGGATATCGAAATATTGTTAAAATAATTCCATAACTTTTTTATAATTAATTATTTATTTTCAAAATTATGATACTAGAATCCGAATATGAAATTCTAGATATCCGATTTTGAACACCCCTACTTGTAACCTCACATCACGAGCGTTGACATAAGTCAGCTTTTAGACAGAACCACGTAAATCCTTGTCTCTCTTATTCATTTACATCATTATATTAATGTTTTATACGCGATTAAATATCTAAATGAAAACAAATTGATAATCCTTGGGCGGTGTATCATGCATGCATACATTATCCCTAATCACAAATCACAATTTCCTAACTACAAAATTTATATTTTGTAAGTATCAAATTATCATCATTTTTCTTTGTCTGGAAAACATAAATTTTTAATATCACAAATCTAATTATAAAACTTACAGCTCCCATAAGAGCAGCCCCTGTAAGCCCACCAAAAAGCGACCCTTTACTTCCTGATTTATTATCTGCTTACAAAACCAACATCATAAACTTAAACTTAACAGCAATTATTAATTAATTACTTTGCATACTACAAATTAATAAACTTACAGGCAAACAAACCACCGCCAAGAAGAAGAACAGCGTAACCTGCAGAAGCTACAGGTACAAAATCTTGAGCAAGTTGGCATTTGCAAAGATGGGTAGTGTTTAATTTTGGATTTGGTTGGACTGATGGTAGCCGCCTTAGCTTCTGTCCGACAAAAGGTGATTTAGTTACTGTTGCACTTGTAATTGCAGTTGTTTGGACACTGGTCGTTGTGTTTCGATGTGAATTGAAATGGTTAAAGACGGGTAAGTGATGACAAGTTAAGGATGCCATTGTTTCTCTGTGAATTGATAGCTGAATGATGAAGATGAAGTAGACCTAAATGGCTAACTCATACACAGTTTTCAAAAAAATGAGAAAGAAAAAAAATTGTGAAATTAAATTATTAACTAGGTTCTTTCGGTTGGTATGAGTTAACCGAGTAAAATACTAAGGTTGTTCTATAGGAGGGGGTGTTTCGAAGCCTTTTCGCAGTGTCATATCAACATCGCGTGAGTATTGGGGGCATCGAAGTCTCAACCTATAAGGTTGTTCTCTATAGTGGATTACTGGTGGGCATCGAAGTCCCTCCACAGTGTCACACCATCGCCACGTAAAAAACGGGGTTTCGAAGCTCTTCTCTATAGCGCCCTACTGTGATTTAAAGCCCATTGGGAACCTTATTACACACACACACACATATCTATACTATATAATAAACAAAGCTTTCTAAGTGTCACATGTCATCACCATGGTAATCCTTACCAAATTTTCCCTCCTCTCCTTATATTAAATACAATTTCTCTTTCTTATTAATAATTTTATTTTATTTTTTTTCTTTTCAATCTTTCATTCTCCCTTTTTAATAATTATTTTCTAATTTAAATTAATTAGTTACTAATATTAGGTTTTTATAAGTAACTAATTTTCATGTTAATTTTGAACAAGGTTTCCAAAAAGTAAGGTTTTAAATATATTAAATTAGTTGATTAATATTGAGGTTTTATAAGAAATGATATTATTGGATGAAGAGACAAAATTAATTTAATATTTAAATTTTAATAAACTTTAACTTATTAAATATATATAATATTTACTAAATTACAAGTTTTTTTTACCTTTCAAACCCTTAAAAGACAAATTCATTGTTGATGTATTTTTAGTGTTGATGTTAATTTAAATGAGCGGGTTTTTATAACTGGTTAAAGTATCAAGAATGATTCAGGTTAAAACAATTTATAATTAGAATGAGTTTTGGCTCACGGGTTGGTTTAAAAAAAGAGTCACTTACAACTTCTTTTTTTTTTAATTTACTTTTTAATCAAACCATCGTTTATGTTAAGCTTATCATCTTAAAAATATACAAAAATATATAAACACTAGACTACATGTTTTGTTTTTTAGATGGATAAATAAACTTCTTACCTTAGAAATACAAATGTTAGACATTAACACATTGTTAATCAGACGATAAATTGACTTTGTATATCGTTCTATTATTAAACATTTCAAATATATAGATTTCTTTAGTGAACGAGTTATACCTGCACCAAAAAATGAGGTCATTCAAGAAATTAGCAAATGTTTGTAATCCATGTTTTCGGAGATGAAAAATATTACCATTACTCAGATGGTATCTATCATACGTATAATGATACATTACAAGAAACTATTTATTTCTTGATGTTTTAAATGACCTCAAAATATAAGGTTATCAAGTTATAGATTAGTCCTTAAAGATGATGTTGAAATGATGATGGTTAAATGGTCTATGCAATGAAACTAAAATACATGTGAAAATACAATATGATAACTTTGTTATAGAAGCAAAAAATATATCCAGAAATAATACTAGAACTCACACTTTTATTCTTAATAAGAAAATTTCTACACCTTTAGATGAAATGCTTAATTTCAAACAACGAAATTTTCACTTTATTTTGTGTTTTACAATTAAGATTAATAAAACTAAGGCCAGTCACCATAGATGGTTCGTTTATTTTTTAAACAAATTATTTTAACTCGTGGCCAGTTATGGGTTGCATTATATAGAGTTCAAATTACAAACAATGTAAAACTACTAAGTTTTGATATAAAAAAGTAAAGTTACAAGTAAAACTATAAATATTGTGTACAAAGAAATATGTAAAGATTAATGAATTTTCTAAATTTTTATTTTCATATTGTGTAATGTATAATTTATTTTATCGTATAATATATCTTTATATCTGTTGAACATTTTTTTGTATTTGATTATATATTATTATTTAAATAAATTTATTTCAACCCGTGTGTTACACGGGTAACTAACCTAATATATATATATATAGAAAAATGTTCAAATAAAAAACAATTGTTTTGTGAAAAGTGTGAGAAAACTTTAAAATAAAGTACACCACCTAAATAGGACACTATACCATGTAAATAGAAAACTATATAGCTTTTAGAAACTACCAATCTCAACCACTAGATCCTAAATCTAAGGGTCTACATCTATTCTTATGTTTCTCACAAAACTTTTGTTTTTTACGTTAACCCTAATAGATGGAGACAGAGAGATTGGCATCAATCGTTCCAAGGCCCCCCTTCCACGCCCCACTACGGTGTTTCACGCCCTTGGCGCCCCAAAGAAGCCCCCATACGCGCACATAGCGTGGAGTCTAACGTCATGTTGTGGTTTAAAACACCTTTACCGCTCCAAAAAGGAGGGCCCACAAAAAGCACGAAAAGACGTTGGTCGTTCTGAACCCCCCCCCCCCTCTCTTGAGTGCCCCTTGGCGGTGTGCAGAGGCTTCGATGTCCCTAGGAACCCCTTCCGCGCCCTAAAGCGTAAAGCCTAAGGGGGGGGGGGGTTGGGTGAGTTTTTAAAATTTGCTTATTTGTTTTTTAAAAAGCAAGAAGTGTTTGGCAAAGCTTTTTCAAAAGCTTCAAATTGAAGCTTTTTAATAGTGGTTTTTACTTTTCAAAAAACAAATAAGAAACATTAAAAGCTCACCTAAACACCCCTTAAATTGAAAATTTTAATATCAATGCAGAAAATAGTAGCTACCATATGACTTTATAAAAAGAAAATAAATAAACTATTAGAAAAAACAAATGCAGCTTATGATTAAAGCCTCACGAATTTGGTATGTATCAGTTACGTTTTTTATGCTATTGGCACTAAACCCAAAAAATAAATTAATAAATGCCCATAATACTAGTATATCTTTGGATACATAAATATAACATATTTAAAATGACATTTATTCGATAAATAAAACACAAGTTTTGTGGCGGCGAGTCAACACGAATTTGGTCAGTTTTGATTACGTTTGCTACGTTACCGGGATTGAAAAAAATGTTAAACAAAAGACATTAGATGAGGTGCACAAGCTGGTACTGTCACGTGGACCAATGAGGTTTAGTGGCACCAAGTTTCACTTTTTATCTTATAGTGTTGTAGAAAACTCGTTGGGCGCTAGTTGAACGGTGTGATAGGGACTAGCGATTAATCAGAATTAATCAGACTGAAATTTATATGTAGTTTTTCATATATACATATATATACCAAATTTTACATATAACTATTTTACATTTTAACGATTTTGACCAAATAACGACTAATAGGTGGAGTACCAACTAGCGATTAATTGGAGATTATTTAATCGACGCCTTTGTGCAATTTTTACAACAATGCTGATGCTAATATATATATATATATATATATATATATATATATATATATATATATATATATATATATATATATATATATGCATAAGTTATATTCCAACCGATTAGTTTTGCTCGGTTATTCCCAAAATGATATACAGGATACATTTAATGAATTACCAAAAACAATGTATATTAGATAACTGAATTAAGTCGTAGTTTCTTTGGATATCATCGTTTAATAAGATCAAACGGACAACGAGGTGACATATATATTTTAAAATAAGTGATGAGTATGGAAACGCCATGTGACACCGTTTGATTTTTGAAAAATTGAAACAAAAATTATATAACGAGTAGGTGGCCTCAACTATTAATTCGGAGCTTAAGACATAAAATCCAGCCTTATTGAGGCCTTCTTACAATTTTATGTTATAAACCCTTATATTAACATTTAATTAGATATTGTCTTAAGTTTTAACATATCATCAGTTAACAACTTTAGCAAAGGTAAAATATTGAACAAGGGTTTAAATTTTTCCAAAGATAATAATCTCGTGTTTCTCATCAGCTTAGGAAACAACTTGATATGGATCGACACTTCATGAGAGGATATGGTTCTAGCTCAGACTCTTCATGTGCGCTATTGCGTACCATAGCTCGGCTTGAATGATTGTCAAAACAAAAGTTCGTCATCTACTCGAACGTTTTGACACTCTTAGTCCCAAGATTTATATTATTGCGCCTGTTGACAACTTGAGAAGGAATATTAGAGTACAGTTATAGAGGCTATATTTGTAAGTTCTTTTATGTTTTATGTTGTATTGTTTACCAGATTCAGTTAAATGGTAATAAACAGTTCCTTTCGGTTAATATTAATATCGCTCCTATTTTTCTATAAATAGCAGGAGTCCATGCCAATGCATGTATTCATTAATTGAGAAATAAGAAAAACACTTAACATAATAACTATGCATTAACTCATTATAAAAAATATATAAAAATGTTTATATAGGTTAACATCACACCTATGCTAATTAAAAACAACCCGTTTCAATCCAATCATGTTTATATAGGACAACATACGGGTCATCAAGATGACCCGTATGTTGGTACCATCGGAATAGACAACCATCATCAGCCAGCAACACTTGTTAGTTCAATCTTGTATCATTTTGCTCTTGAACATTAGCTTCACCGGTCCAATAGCTCTTGACAACAACTAGTATTGTATCTCCCTTCAGTTGTCCACTTTCATGAACAATGGTCTTGGTAATATTCCATCTCATACGTTTCACTATTCTTTTAATCTTCCGAATCACGTCCTCCTCGTCCCTAAATACAACAGTCCCTTCGGGTCGCAATATTCTATCCATTTCCAATAGAATATCCGAGATATCACACCTTTAAGTTAAACAAACAAACATCATAACCGTTAAAGATGATAACCTTTGAAGTTATATTCATAAATATGAAAAACATGAAAAAATTTCATATACCTATCTTGATACATACTGAACACACCACCTGCATGGATAAAATCATATGTTCTTGGATAAGTTGAGAATGCCTCACACCAATCATGATACACACCAATGAATCCGCGTTCATAAATTACTCCTAGCGTGTCTGGTTCGAAATTGGTAGGAACAACATTCATTACCCACACGGGATATTTCATCAAGGCCGCAGAAAATCCACCAATATAAGCATTCATGTCTAATATGTTACGGTATCTTCCTTGTGTTAAGGCGGAAACTATCCGTTTATAATGTGTCACACGCGCTTTCCATATTTCATTATCTTTTTGGAATTTCTCTTTTGTGATACCCGTCACCAAATTGTTGTTGATTCTAGGAGGGACAACCGTTGCACGTTCTGGCCATTTCTCTAAGGCTCCACCCGATACTTCATCTGCGTTGCTTACTTCTGGCATGGGCGTAATGCAGTTTTCGAGATCTTTATACCTTACATATACCAATCATGACTAAAACTATGTTAAATCAATATGTTATATATAACTTCTAGGTACGTAACAATGAGAAAGACAACTAAGAGTACCAAGCTTCATCAGCATGGCCTGATTTGCACATATGTGGCTTGTCATTCTTTTTTATAGTTTTGATGCAATCAATGTGGTTGATTGGCTTTTGCCAAATAGCAAGAGCATCCTTTTCTATGACTTTTTCCCAACAAATACGCTTCGCGGCTTCCTCAATGTCATCTTGTTCTTGTTTTAAATCTTCTGGAGTTCAATCCCAACCTCTCCACAGCCTCTTCCATCGAATAGGAGGTCCAGAAAGAATCCAGTAACCACCAGGTCTTAAAACTCTATCTACTTCAGCTAAATATAATCCATCTACGAGTTCATTGGCAAACGATAAGAAGATTGAGTTATATAAGATATAAGATTTTTTTTAGGTGTGGTGTTTGAAGCTTGATAATTATTAACTAGTGTAATTTTTGCTTCATAACTTTTGTTTCTGGTAATACTGAAAATAACTTAATTACCATATTGACTCCATGGAATCAGACAACGAGCACAATGAGCCATGTCGAATGCCCGAGCTGGGTAAGGAAGTCTTTGTGATGCTAAAATGCCAATCATAGCAGGAAGTCCGCGTTCTAAAGCAAACCATACTTGGGCTTCATGTGTATCCCTTGGAGCAAAAGACATGGTGATTATGTCCTTTTTAAGCAAGTATGCACCCCAACTTGCAACCTTCACTCAGCTTATATATAATGCATTAACCTTACTGTGTTCAATTCAATATATTTGGGAGAAATTAATGGAAGTGTAAAACTATACTTACTCCACACCCCGTATCGATTGCAGTTCGAATGGATCCATTCGAGAGAGGGATGAGTTCATTGATATCGTGAATGTATGAACCAGCTCCATGACGAAACATAGTACCACCTCCCGGAAATCTAAACCTGTCACCTTCAACTTTAATCCAGTTTTGACGAGCTTTCTCGATACTAAGTTCTTTATGGGGAATGTTATCAAACCATGCATAGTCTCGGCTTTTTGGCCACTTGAATGGTAGTTTATACTTCGGTGGTGCAGGTATAAGGCAACGCAGGAGTTCCTCTTTAGATGGACAATGTCTTTCTCTATACTTATACATTTCTCTATCGAATTTGTTTCCCCTAGCAGTGTCTTGGCATGGAGTGTATTCAGTATACGACATGTTACATGGTGGGAACTCATGTAACTCTTGTGAGTCTTCAAAATCCAATGATTTAGATGGTGATCTTGATGAATCATTAGATTTCTTTTCGCGTCCAACTTTGTTGGTGATTACGGTACTTGTTATAGGTGCAAGACTGCTTTGCCAAGCTCCTAATACGTAGAATAAGACGCAAAGTCCAATAACAGCTAGGATTCGCGTTTGTTGGTGATCTTTTGGTGATCCGACATGTTCCTTAGCCATTTCAACACATGGATCAGAAGACCCTATATAAGATCAAGAAATTGCTTCACTTTAGATCATTTGTATTGCATGTGTCCATTCAAGAAATTAATGTAGAATCCAACAATGGTGATGATGTTTGAAATTTGTTATGTGTTATGCAATAGATCTGGTCCACAGATAAACAGAAATTATAAATAAGATCCAATGATTCCGGATCCCTCCACAAAAACTAGAAAAAAATGAAGGTTTAGAGAGAATTTAGAATTTACTACTCCACCAGGTTTCCATTTGCTTAACACTTCTAGCTAGCATATATATAGTAATATAACCTCATAATATCTGGAGCAAATTTTAACCTATGTTTGTTGTTTAAAGAACAAATATATAAGTAACATGCATGATTGATCTCCTAAGTAACAGCTATTACATAAGCAAGAGCTTATCGAAGGTTTATAAACTCAAATTTGGTATCTTTGTGTAAAAAAGACAAAAATATTAATATGTGTACATTGTGTTCTGATTAAAAAATTGATGTAATATCAATTACAATAAAGCTTCGTGCATAAATGAAATAGTTTATAGTTACAGGATATGTTTTGTAATAAGCTTATAAAAGCTTCTAGTTTCAAGCTTTTAAGAAAAAATACATACTCAATTAAAAGCCTTGTTTGGTTTAATAAGTTTGAAACTTTTAGGTAAGGAGAAAAAAATATAAAGCTTAAAGCTTCCACTAGTAGGCAGTAGCGTTTAGAAAGAGATACAAGCTTTTGGTATTTTAATTTACTTAAATAACCTTCCAGAATAAATACATTTACTATTATTGTTTTTAGTTATGCCTATTTTAGTAATTTTATACATTTTATTAAAAGCTTCAGCTACTCTGTCAAACATCTATATATATCTAAAAAACTACAGCTACCAGCTACCAGCTATACCTAGCAGTTAGTTTTTCCAAACATACTCATAGCAACGAAACATGTGTATTGGTAATTTCAGTCGTATACCCGATTGTAAATTTGGGCATCATACCCAACCCATATGTATCGGGTATTCACCTTTAGTTTGTAAATAACTAGGTAACGAACCCACCCTAATTCAATTAGTATCAACTAAGTTTGTTACGGTGCCTTGTAAATACCTAAAACAATATCGACACAAGTTACTTCTTTTTATCAAAGCGACACGAATTCGGCCGTTATCGGTTATAGGTCCGTTAATTACGGTACCGTATCTAAACCCAACGGTAAATAAAATAAATGACACCGAAACTAAACATAAAAAATATTCATCAACGTCCAACCGCACATTCTATAAATATTGGTCAGGTTCTTACGACACCAAAACTTAACCATTGAATTTGTGTGTGTGTGTGTGTGTATATATATATATAAATGTGGCCAAACGAAGGGCCGCCACGTGCCCAAACCAGAAGGCTACGCCCCCCACCATTGGATCTTTTAATTATCCGACGTGTTGCGCCGGGGAGGTTGGATCTTTTTATATTCCCGTTCCGTTGCAACAGTACACTAATGTGGGTTCAGTTGGTATCATGATTAAACCTAAAAAGTAAATTCGTCGAATTAACATATATAAAAAGATTAACATATAAAAAACTAAAATATTTAAAACCACATTTATTATGTCGGAAAACCCGAGCGTTGAAGCACAGACATTGGTAAAATCCCCCGCGGGTAAAAACTGTAACATCACAAAAATTTCGAGCCAAAAATGTCAATTTTTAAAAGTCTAGGGATCAATTCTGCCAAATTCCAAATTGCAAGGTTAAAAATGAAAATTTTAATTTCTTTTCCTATCGCGATACGCGACGTGACAAAAGACAAGCCTATCGCGTATCGCGATGGGGCTTGGTCAAAGCTTCTAGAAGAAATCAACAGCGATACGTGATCGCTGTTGAACCCAACGTCATCGCGTATCGCGATGACGTGGCCTGACACGTTGTGACACGTGGCACACGGTGGCACCGTCTGCCGCCACGCAGCACAACGCCTGCCATGTGTCACCACGTGGCAGGTCTAGTAGGCGATTCATCAAGCCTACGTCGCGCTACGCGATCGGCTTGCCAAGGAACCCATCGCGTACCGCAATGGGATCCAAAATCAGGTCTATAAATAGCAGGTCCAGGCTTTCACTTTCCACACACCAAATCACACATACTACTCTCTATCTCTAACATCTCTCTATACCTCAAAGTTCGTGCCCTCGATCCATCTCGATAATCGTGCCCGATTCCTCGTTTCCTGTGCCATACCCCAATAATCGTGCCACTACCTGACGATGTATTAATATAAAAAATGTTCTTGGAGTAACGTCCCGACAAGTTACCTCGTAAAGCGTGTCGACGTGGAAGAATGTTGTTATATCTCATTTTGCGTTCCAAAGAGAAGTATTGATCAAAGCGAGAGTTGAAAAGATCAAGCGGCGTCGAGGTGCATTCGAGTGTCTAGGGGTTTAGCCAAGTAAGAGGTAGGCATAATGCCCAAATTAAATAATAATAAAATATTATAAAGGCTTGTCCCTAAAGTCGTAATTATACTCGATGCTTTAAATAAAATAAACAACAAAGAAAAGAAAGAAAGAAAAGAAATATATATATGTATATATATGTGTGTTGTATAAATATTCTTTATTATAAATATTATTTAAGTATAATGAGTATACTTAAATAATAAAGAAAGGAATACGTTTCTTAAAGAAGAAGAAACGTAGGGTTTTACAATATAAACTAAATGTTTATGAAATACTTTTAAACCAAAGGTTTTTAAGTAAAAGAAAAGTGAACTAAAGGTTCATCGAGATAAATTAAGACTAAAGGTCTTAAGCCGGATTGTATATCCGACTAACAAATGGTTATACTCGTACTATAGGTGCGAGATAGCAAGGGAAAGACCCTCGAACGTTGTTGAAGCCGATCCCAAAGCGAAAAGGTGAATACGCCCCACTTTTACAAACTTGTTTTCAAACAAATAAACGTGTTATGAGTAAAACTTTACATGAGATTGAGTGTCTCTAAAAACATTATAAATAAGAGTATAAGCCTAGCTCTCAGGCTGTGGTATACGTTTGTCTGGATCCTTACATATGTGGTTAAATGCGGTGGGCACATCGCACCACGCTTGGTCACGAACTCCAGCCATGATGGGCCGGACCTAAGTTATGTCCGACTGAGACTGATCATATGGTACCTAAGTTATGTCGAAACCCTGTGATGTTTTGCTGAGGTGACCTAGTGTAGAGACTCGAGTTTATAATGATATTGTTTTAACTTAATTATTCCTAAGCCAAGATGGGCCGAGACTTACGTGGTCTCGAGGGGTGACTAAGTAAAGAAAATATTTTCGCGTCGGCATATTCACCAGCATTCGTTGCTGACGTATTTTATAACATTTTGCAGGTAATCAAGAATAGAGCTTGTGAAGACGAAGGGCTCAAGAATCCGATGGCTCGGATAATTTTTATTAAACTTAAATATAACTAAATGGTGGTTTTGTAAACTAAAAACAAGTAAACGTAAATGGAACTTTTCGTTCCATCTTTTGTATTGTAAATATTTTAAAACTTTGGTCCTTATATTTTATAAGATTTCCGCTAATTGAACGTAACTCTGATTTATATACAATTATGGTACCAACTGTTGGGTCGCACTCCTAGGCCTAAGATGGGGGTGTGACAGGTTGGTATCAGAGCCATCGATCTTAGCGAATTGGGTATCATAAAACAATACCCAAGCTTCGATCAAAGAATAGGAATTAATTGATTATTTGTCTTAGGGATAAGATAGGCTAGTAACCTTCTCTTTCCCTCCACATTCTAAACCACCCAATTGTTAGATGTCATTCAAAGCTTATATGAAGAGCTTTGTGCGCAAGGCTAAAGAGGTTGGAATCGCTGAACCATTCCCCGAAGACAACATGAGTGATGGTTACAATGAAGCCTACTTTGACCAAGAT
Source organism: Bidens hawaiensis (assembly GCF_021521415.1). NCBI lineage: Eukaryota > Viridiplantae > Streptophyta > Magnoliopsida > Asterales > Asteraceae > Bidens > Bidens hawaiensis. The sequence goes on along the minus strand of NW_027498747.1, from coordinate 84,878 downwards.
GTAGAGCATGATCTAACCAAACCTGTGTACTACCCCGGAAGTAGACACCATCCAATAGACGTTCCCGATAGTCCACCGAAACAAAGAATTGAACCACCAAGGCATTCAAGCTACCATCCACCAACAATACCCATGTACCAACCCTCTGAAGTACCAATATACCACCCGTTATAGATTCACACATACCAACCATCAGAAGTACCACAATATTACCCGACTGGATACATACCACCAAACCCTCATCCGTCCTATGCCTTCCTTTCAAATCGACCAATAAAAGAAGAACCAAGATCCCCATCCTCCGACTGGATGCAGTGCCACTTGGATCAACGTAGGTGGCATACCGGAAACTCCACGGTTAACGAAGTCAATTCTCAACACTCTAATGGTAAAGGATCATCCCGTAAACCAAGAATAAGGGTGATGATACCCTATGAAAGTTTCAAAATGCCCTCGATGATCAACGAGACCACCCAACATATAGAAGAGGAAGAACTTGGGGAAGAAGAGGAACCGGAAGAAGAGGAGGACCCTGAGGAAGAGTCTGAACCGGAAGAAGAGCATCCCGTTAATCCCAATGAGATATCAACATCAATGGATGGATCACTCACTTCCCGAAACCCGAGCTACGGTTCTGTGGATCCATATATCCAATATCTCGAAACACTCAAGAACCAAGCATCATCAAGCTTCCCACCATTCCAAGGAGAGATTCCATCAATAGAAGAGCAAGCAAATGAGATCCATAAACAGAACAAAGCTGCTAAAGATTTCTTCTACCTTTCATCCGACATGACTAACGTTCCGTATCCAGAACCAAGGAATCACTACGAAATGGTGACATTGGGTTACCGCGACCCACCTCCACAATATGGATACCCTAACAAGGTCCCGCAATCGTATGAAGAACACTTGAACCGCGCTCTGCACGAAACCGATGATTGGAGGAAGAAAATGGCCGATGAAGGAAAGAAAAAGAAGAAGATGGGAGAAAAGCTTCTTCACAAGTGCAACAAATTGACGAAGATTGTGCGAAAGTTTTTGAAGGATTGAGGCAGTGTTAATGAGAGATGTGAAGAAGAAGTTGTGTGTAATATAGTCTTGTATTTTATGTGATGTATATATATATGTGTGTGTGTGTATAGCAAGAACGTTGGAACGTTCTTGAAATAAAGATAGGATAATAAATATATATATATATATATATATATATATATATATATATCGTTTGATCGATATATATATATATATATGTGTGTGTGTATGTAAGGTGAAATAAATATATATATATATATCCTTTGTGATATATATATGAATGTATAATAAAATTATATGTTTAATAAAAGGAAACGTTGTTAAAATTTCAGATATAAAAGAAATATTGAAATATGTCTGAACAAAGTAATAACAACGAGAATGCACGAAAAGAAGATGAGATAAGAAAGGGAATGGGGGAAAGACCCCGAAATAAACAAGATGAACCTATCCCCGATAAATATAAAAGCCATATACAAAAGATGATTAAGGATGCGATTAGAGAAGAGTCTAAGGCTAGGTCTCAATCGAAAAACTCGAAACATTCTCATTCCGTTAATCCATCTCGAAAATCCGTGAAATCCCTTCCAAAACCGTCTCACGTCGAGGAAAGTGTGCATGAGTCGAACGATGATGGTAGAGTTCGTCAAGATTTTAATAAATTAAAGATAGGTGGATGCTCGTTCAAAGATTTTAAGTACTATGGACCAAAAGAATTCCATGGTGACAAGGGAGCCATCACGACCGTGAGGTGGCTTGAAGAAATGGAGGCGATTGTAATCACGAGCAAGTGTTCTGATGAGGAGAAGATTCAGTATTCTTCCCTCATGTTTAAAGGCGAAGCGTTGGAGTGGTGGAACACACTGATCTTAAGTAGAGGAAGGGAAGTGATGTATAACTTAACTTGGAACGAGTTCAAAGAATTGTTGATGGCGAAATTTTGTCCGATGCACGAGACGGGCCAAATTCAAACTAAGTTTTTGACTCACAAGGTTGTTGGAACGAATCTTCATGAGTACAACACGAAATTCCACGAATACTGTCGTTTGGTTCCTCAGCTGGTTACCCCTGAATCCAGCAAAGTTACACGTTACATTTGGGGACTACCACGAGAGATTCGTGACATGGTGAGGTCACACTTGCCACAAACTGCTGACTCCGCAATGGAGTTGGCTGGGTACTTGATGGGTGGAATGATCCGCAACAAAGAAGAGGATAAGAAGGTTGTAACAACACACGACTCGAGGAAAGGAGGAGACACTCATTTCAAGGGTAAGGGAATTGACCAACGAAGGTCTGGCTACAACCCCAGCATTCCGCAATTCAAAATTTGCAAGAAGTATCATAGGGGTAAATGTAATTTCATTCCACGAGTCTGTGAATCGTGTCATAGACCCGGCCACGTAACGGCCGATTGTTGGAAGAAGAAAATGACCTGCTACAACTGCAAAGAAATGGGGCATCTAAGCTTTGAATGCCCCAAGAACAAGCCCGCGGTTGGTGGTGCGGGAGGTAGCGGTCAAAAGAATGAGCACAAGAAGGGCAATGCAAGAGTCTTCGTCTTAGATACAAAGAAAGCGGCTGACATGCCAGAAACCATTACCGGTACGTTCCATGTTAACAATGCTTATGCTAGAGTCTTGTTTGATTCAGGAGCCAACTTAAGTTTTATAGATTATAAATTTTGTAGTCTATTAAACAAACCTTTAATCAAACTTAATAAAACTCTAAGCGTCGAGACCGCTAGTGGCGACATTGTTAAAATCTCCGAAGCCCTAGAAAACGGAAAAATCTTATTAGCCAGTTACGTTTTGCCTATTCAATTGTTACCCATGACTCTTGCGGGTCTTGATGTTGTATTGGGTATGGATTGGCTATCCGACAACCATGCTCGTATCCTCTACAACAGTAAGACCGTTGAACTTCAATCCCCGGATAAACGAACTATTCGAATTGAAGGGGATAAAGACGCTGGCCAAGTTAGACTAATCTCTATGATAAGGGCTAACAAATGTTTAAATCAAGGATGCTTAGCATTCATGGCCTACGTCACCGAAGAATCAAAACCCAAAGAAATAAAAAATGTTCCTATTGTTTCCGACTATGCCGATGTCTTTCCCGACGAACTTCCCGGAATCCCTCCCGATCGTGAAGTAGAGTTTAGGATCGATCTTATTCCCGGTACTGCTCCGATTGCCAAAGCTCCGTATCGCTTCGCACCAACCGAGATGAAAGAACTGAAGAAACAACTTGACGAGCTTCTCGAGAAAGGATTCATACAACCAAGTTCATCACCATGGGGAGCGCCGATACTTTTCGTCAAAAAAAAGGATGGATCCATGCGAATGTGCATCGACTACCGAGCTCTCAACAAAGTTACAATCAAGAATCGTTACCCACTCCATCGAATCGATGATCTTTTCGACCAACTTCAAGGTGCTAGCTTCTTTTCTTAAATCGATCTTCGTTCCTGCTATCACCAACTCAAAGTCCAATATGAGGATATCCTGAAAAATGCTTTTCGAACAAGGTATGGACATTTTGAGTTCACGGTAATGCCGTTTGGAATTACTAATGCCCAGCCGCATTCATGGACATGATGAATCGTATTTGCAAGCCTTACTTGGATAAATTTGTGATCGTATTCATTGACGACATATTAATTTATTCCAAGTCTAAGGATGAAGATGAAGTCCATCTTCGAACTTTACTTGAAACCCTTAGAATCGAGAAATTGTATGCTAATTTCTCAAAATGCGAGTTTTGGTTGCATGAGGTACAATTTCTTGGTCACATCATCAACGTTAACGGTATTCAAGTCGATCCCACTAAAATTGAAGCTATCTCTAAGTGGGAAATTCCAAAATCGCCAACCGAGACCGAAGTTTCTTAGGTTTGGCCGGCTATTACCGTAGGTTCATTGAAAACTTTTCCCGAATCGCTGTTCTCCTAACTTCCTTAACTCGTAAGAACATCAAGTATGAATGGGGAACAAAGCAACAAGAAGCGTTCGATATACTTAAACAAAAGCTCACCCAAGCACCTATACTGGCTTTGCCAGAAGGTACTAAAGACTTTGTTGTATTTAGTGACGCATCTCATTCCGGCTTGGGATGTGTACTAATGCAACACAAGAAAGTAATCGCTTACGCTTCTCGACAACTCAATAAACACGAAAAGAACTATACGACTCATGATCTAGAGTTAGGCGCCATAATCTTTGCACTTAAGATATGGAGGCACTATCTCTATGGAGTAAGATTTATCGTGTACACTGATCATAAAAGCTTAAAGTATGTCTTTGATCAAAAAGAGCTTAATATGCGCCAACGACGCTGGATGGAAACTCTCAACAACTACGACTGCGAGATAGTCTACCATGAAGGTAAAGCCTACGTTGTAGATGATGCCTTAAGTTGTAAAGAGCACGAAAAGCCAAAAAGAGTCCGAGCGTTGAGGCTAGAACTCCAAGTCAACCTCCTTGAGCAAATCAAATCTGCTCAAACTCAGGCGATCAATGAAAACCAAATCTCCGACAAAAAACGCAACGACACCATTGACTCGTTAGTCAAAGGTGATGACGGTATCCTTAGACTCGGCAATAGAATTTGGGTACCAATCGTTGGAAACTTGCGCGAGAAAATTTTGAATGAGGCTCACTAATCCAAGTATATAATGCATCCCGGAAGTGAAAAAATGTACCATAACCTCAAAGCAAACTATTAGTGGAATGGAATGAAAAGGGATGTCGCTTCGCATGTGGCGAAATGTTTAACATGTTTGAAAGTCAAGGCTGAACACCAAAAGCCTTCGGGATTGCTTCAGCAACCCGAACTTCCCATATGGAAGTGGGAGTTAATCACTATGGATTTCGTTACCAAACTCCCTAAAATGACTCGACAACATAATGCTATTTGGGTAATTGTGGACCGACTAACAAAATCTGCACATTTCATACCCATCAATTAGTCGTATTCAATGGACAAACTAGCGCGTATCTATGTGAACAATATTGTTTCATTGCATGGAGTACCATTATCAATAATCTCTGATCGAGACATCCGTTTCACGTCTCATTTTTGGAATAGTTTCCAACAAGCGCTTGGTATAAAATTAAACCTTAGCACCGCCTATCATCTGCAAACCGATGGGCAAAGCGAAATGATGATTCAAACATTGGAAGATATGCTCCGCGCTTGTGTGATAGACTTAGGTGAAAGTTGTGATGACCACTTACCCCTAATGGAATTCTCGTATATCAATAGCTATCACACGAGTATTCAAGCCACATCATTCGAGGCGTTATATGGTCGTAAGTGTAGAACGTCTGTGTGCTGGTCTAAAACCGGAGACAATCAATTATCTGGACCCGAGATAGTCCAAGAAACCACCGACAAAATTCTTCAAATCCGAGAATGACTTAAGACAGCACGTGATCTCCAAAAGAGTTACGTCGATGTCCGTCATAAGCCGTTAGAGTTTAAAGTTGGTGATAAAGTTCTTTTGAAAGTCTCGCCATGGAAAGGCGTAATTCGTTTCGGCAAGAAAGGAAAGTTAAGTCCTTGATTCGTTGGACCCTTTGAGGTACTTGAACGAATTGGTACCGTCGCATATCATTTGCGACTACCCGAGGAAATGCAAGGGATACATGACGTGTTCCATATCTTGAATCTGCATAAATGTTTAGCCGATGAATCTCTTTCGATGCCGTTAAAAGATGTTGAAATTAATAAAAACTTAAAATTCGTAGAACGTCCAATCCAAATAGAAGATTCAAAACTAAAGAAACTGAAAAGATGAACCTTGAAAATCGTGAAAGTAAAATGGGACTCGCGAAGAGGACCCGGGTATACTTGTTTTGCGTGCCAAAGAGAAGTATTGATCAAAGCGAGAGTTGAAAAGATCAAGCGGCGTCGAAGTGCTGCTCGAGTGTCTAGGGGTTTAAAGCCAAGTAAGAGGTAGGAATAATGCCCGAATTAAATAATAATAAAATATTATAAAGGCTTGACCCTAAAGTTGTAATTATACTCGATGCTTTAAAGAAAATAAACAACAAAGAAAAGAAAGAAAGAAAAGAAATATATATATATGTATATATATGTGTTGTATAAATATTCTTTGATATAAATATTATTTAAGTATAATGAGTATACTAAAATAATAAAGAAATGAATACGTTTCTTAAAGAAGAAGAAACGTAGGGTTTTACAAAATAAACTAAATGTTTATGAAATACTTTTAAACCAAAGGTTTTTAAGTAAAAGAAAAGTGAACTAAAGGTTCATCGAGATAAATTAAGACTAAAGGTCTTAAGCCGGATTGTATATCCGACTAACAAATGGCTATACTCGTACTATAGGTGCGAGATAACAAGGGAAAGACCCTCGGACAGTGTTGAAGCCGATCCCAAAGCGAAAAGGTGAATACGCCCCACTTTTACAAACTTGTTTGCAAACAAATAAACGTGTTATGTGTAAAACTTTACATGAGATTGAGTGTCTCTAAAAACATTGTAAATAAGAGTATAAGCCTAGCTCTCAGGTTGTGGTATACGTTTGTCTGGATCCTTACATATGTGGTTAAATGCGGCGGGCACATCGCACCACTCTTGGTCACAACCTCCAACCACGATGGGCCGGACCTAAGTTATGTCCGAGTGAGACTGATCATGTGTATATTTATGGTACCTAAGTTATGTCGAAACGCTGTGGTGTTTTGCTGAGGTGACCTAGTGTAGAGACTCGAGTTTATAATGATATTGTTTTAACTTAATTATTCCTAAGCCAAGATGGGCCGAGACTTACGTGGTCTCAAGGGGTGACTAAGTAAAGAAAATATTTTCGCGTTGGCATATTCACCAGCATTCGTTGCTGACGTATTTTATAACATTTTGCAGGTAATCAAGAATAGAGCTTGTGAAGACGAAGGGCTCAAGAATCCGATGGCTCGGATAATTATTATTAAACTTGAATATAACTAAATGGTGGTTTTGTAAACTAAAAACAAGTAAACGTAAATGGAACTTTTCGTTCCATCTTTTGTATTGTAAATATATTAAAACTTTGATCCTTATATTTTATAAGACTTCCGCTAATTGAACGTAACTCTGATTTATATACAATTATGGTACCAACTGTTGGGTCGCACTCCTAGGCCTAAGATGGGGGTGTGACAAAAACCGAGTGTTACAACAAAGAGTTGATGGGTATTCGGTCAATATCAATTACATTCGTTATGATATAAACAACATTGGTATAACATTAGCGTTGAAAGCTTAAAATTTTTTTGTCAAATAACATATAAAAATATTAGCATATAAACGAATAAAATATTTAAAACGAAGTTTATTTGTTCGGTAAAACTCGGACATTGGTAAAACCTGAGCGTTAAAGTGGTGAGTCAACGTGAATTTAGACAATTTCGGTTACGTTCGTTAGGTACCGTATAAACAACGTTGGTAAAATCCAAGTGTTAAAAGCCAAAAACAAAAAAAAATCATCAAATTAAACAAAAATTAACATATTTAGAATGAAGTTTATTACATCGGTAAAACTCGGACGTTCACAAAACCCAAGCGTTGTTAGTCTTGGACGTTGGTAAACAAGAGTGTTGTGTGTCCCGAGCATTGAGGCGATGAGTCGGTAAAACCCGAGCAATGTTTATATACCCTAATGTTGTTGGTCCCGGATGTTAGGTGCGGTGAGTCAACACAAATTCGATCTTTCTGTTACGTTTTTTATAGTTCCAAAAAATATTGCAAAAGCAAAAAAGCTGAAAATTGGTGTGGGCAAATGATGAGGCGTCACTTGGCCCCAATATCAACTACGACACAAATGTAACTTCCTACTTTCGGTTATAATAATAAAAGAGAATTTTGTTTATGTAATAATGTGTCATGTATCGGTTTAGATAATAAATTCTAAGAGGGTGGGCTTGGACTTTAGAAGATGAAATAAGAAATGGAATAGGCCTTAGATCCATGGGCTTAAGGGAGTATAGATACTCCTTAAACCCTAATCATTTCCATTTTTATCCATCTCTACACCATAGCCTATACTTTGAAAAACACACAGAAACACCATCCTATACCCCGAGCTAAGATCCGAAGGTGGAAACCCGAACCCGTTGATGCTAGAACGTTGTGACCAACCTAAAAAACATCAAGACTAGACCGTGTTCGTAAGCAAACTCGTTTAAGGTACGTTTATAACGAGAACTTGTTCATTTATGTTCGGATTCGTTTGGAATTCATGGATCTGATTGAGTATGGTAAAAACGAATATATTGCAACAAACCTTACTGAAATTCGTTAACATAGGTTAGGTTGATTAATCAACTCATGAACCGTATGCCTATATCTATAAATCGCACCTTTAAAACCCGATGTTTGAACGACTGAACGATTAGGGTGTTAAGCCCCGTTACCGGTGCTTCACTTTGGACGTTGGATTTACTCATAAACATAATTCTAAACATCATAGTTAAATAAAACTTTCGCGGAATATTAAATCTTTCATAAAACATTACATATTAATTCGTAACTTGTCTTAAACAACAACTTGTCTTTCAAATTTAAAAACATTAAACATAAAACATAACAATCTTCCTTGAGATGCCAGTCTCTTCCTTTCCATGCCATGTGCCCACGTCAAGCGAGCTGCCTTCTCCTACTCATCTTCGTGCATACTAAAAGTCAGCTACGCTGAGTGAGTTCTAGTTAATCAAGTAACACAAAGTACTTTCACATACTTATACATACGCATATGTAGATACTTAGTATATACTTAACCTGCTTATATTTCTTTAGTACATACAAGAGTATATACTTTCTTTCTTTATTTCACTCTTTCTTTACTTTATTTACATCTATTCATACTTTACATACTTATACATTTTAAATAGCATTACGCCCTACTACCTCGAGTATTGTTAGGGCTCGGTCCCTTATCTGCCTCAAATATTATTAGGGTCAAATCCCTTTCTTCCTCGAGTATTTGTTGGTGCATGATGTCAGTAGTTCATTGTCTAGTGTCAGTAATCGCGTTTGTAATATTTTATGTTTTGTATAAGTGAAGTTGCTAACAAGTTCGCTGATATGGGCGAACTTGTTAGTCAAGCGAAGTTAGTGACAACTTCGCCTGAACATGCCAGGCGAAGTTGTCGTGATTATATAAGCCATCTGTTACGGCTTAAGATTAAGAAAAAAAATAGAGGAGAATTCAGTTTTCGTGTATTTGAGTCAGAGAGAGTCTGTAATCAAGTGATCTTCGTATCACGTGTTTAAGGTTGGTATACAACGTGTTTGATTATCGTGTGTTAATCGTATTGTTTTCTATACTCGTAACGTCTTACGTAGGGATTCCGCACCTGCGTAGTACGCGATATCTCGTGTAGATCCGGCTGGGAACCTACAATTGGTATCAGAGCTCTTGCTCGATTGTGTGGTTCGGGATTATCACGCGGGTATAAAAATCGTTCCGTTCGACTATTCGCGGGACGAGTTTTCTGAGTTTTAGTGTTATACTCTCCTCCTACAAGCTTAAACAATTCATAACACCTTCACAAACCTCGAAAAACCCAGAAATCTAATCTGCAGAAGCTTCGTGTTCATCAGGCGAAGTTGCCGTCACTGTTACTAGGGTTACGGCGAAGATATAAGGTTAAGCGAAGTTATCCACAACTTCGCCTACCTCTTCAAGTTCGCTTACCTCAAGCGAAGTTACCCACAACTTCGCCTACCTCCCAAGTTCGCTCAACTTAAGCGAAGTTATTCTCAAGTTCGCCTATCCAGCGAATTTAAGAAAGTGAGCGACGTTACAAATTCACGCGAAGTTAAGCTTTAAGCGAAGTTATCCGCAACTTCGCCAACAGTGCTGTTTGAAAATAAAATTTTTTATTTTCGGATTTCTTTGAGTTTAGAGAAAGATGTCTTCGATAAACATTACTGAACTAGTAAAGATGGAAGTAGAAGCAGGTTCGGCTACAAAGGCACCTAAGATGCTCAAGAAAACTGATTATGTAGCGTGGAAAGATCGTTTTGAACAATATGTCAAGTATCAAGATGCCAAGATGTGGGTGTGTATACAAGATGGTTACATTCCACCTACTACTGAGTATGAATGTCGTGATCAGATCAAGAAGTACAAATTGATGGAAGATGAAGAGAAGAAGATGTATGAGGCAGAAAGTAAAGCTCATGCAACAATTACAATGGCTCTTCCACAAGAGATACTTCACACCTTCCGAAAGTATAAGACTGCTAGAGAGCTTTGGGAAGCTCTTGAAAACCGTTTTGAGGGCAATGTGGGAATTCGTGCTTCGAAGATTAAACCTCTAAAAACCCAATTCTCGGTCTTCAAGTATCTGAAAAACGAATCACTTGATGATATCATCACCAGATATTATCATCTGATGACTGAACTCAGCAACTATTCAATTGCATACAAAGAAGATGAGATTGTTGAGAAGCTTCTTGATGCTCTCCCACCAAAATGGGAGATGTATACTGTGTTGATGAGAGAAGATAAAGACTTTGCTGACTATGACCTTGAGACAGCAGTTAACAAGCTGAGAACGTTTGAACTGAACATGGTACGAAAGGAGACACCTACCGATCAGGTTCAAGATCCGGGTATGTATGGGGCAAAGGTTAACTCCGGATCAAGTTCTAAAACGGAATCATCTGCTTATTACTCTAAGGGAGAGTCAGGCGCGAGCTCAACACATGAGGGACATGTATCTCTCAATATGAACGGTGATGTGTGCTATGTAGCTGGAGGGTCAAATACTTCTCAACCTCAAGCGACCAAGAGTAGTTATTCCCCAAGTGTTTCAAACAACAACTACTCGAAGATGCCCATGAGTGTCAAATCTGCTGAACAGCAGTTTGCTCTCTATGCATCTTTTATTGCTTCGTATGAGAACTACATTCAGGGTAAGATCGTTGATCCTGCAGTTTTGGATGAAGATTATGACCAGATCGATGCTGATGATCTGGAGGAGATGGATCTGCAGTGGCAGATGGCCATGATAGTGAGAAGGGTAAAGAGGTTCATGAAGAAGACTGGCAGGAAGTTTGTCGGAGAGAGGCCAGGGTTTGATAAGTCTAAGGTTCGCTGCTACAACTGTCAGCAGAATGGCCACTTTGCAAAAGAATGCAAGAATGAACGTGTAGAACGCAGTCAGAATAGATCTACACAGCAAAGTGGTAGTGGTAATAACTATAGAGCCATGATTTCCAGACAGAATGAAGAGTACAACTGGAATCTGCATGTTGAAGAAGTATTTGAACAGGCCAACTTGGCAAACATCGAAAATGCAGATAGTGAGAAGGGAACTGGCGAAAATGAAGTGTACATGGCAGATGTAGCAGACCAGCTCTCCGAGGTAAGTACCGAACTCCCTTGAACTAAGTGTGAACTTCTGTCTGAACAACTGACAACTCTAACTGATCAGTTTGTTAGTTTGGATGCGCAATATAAAACTTTAAAAGAAGATCATCATTTCACTAAAGCTAGAGAAAATAGTTACAAAGTAAAAATTAAAGCTAGTGAAACAGATATTAAAAGTCTTAAAGCAAAGCTTGCTGAAAAAATTAACATGATTGATCTTAGCTATGAAGTTCTAGAAGAGAAAACCAAACTAATAGCTGAGAGGGAAAAACAGATAGCTGATCACCAGGTAAAAGTGGTGGAACTTAACAGGAAACTTGAACAATTCAGAAATTCCTCCGCTATACTTGATCACCTCGTTAGTGATCAAGGGTCTCCAAAAAGGGGAGGAATTGGTTATCATGAAGTTCCACCACCTTTCAATCATAATTACACTTTTAACCCTAGTAATCAGAAATCTTTCGATGTTGACTATGGTCAGACAGTTCCAGTTCCAGTTACTGCTAAAAATCCAGAAGTTAGTAAGCCTGTTGCAAGTGTTAAAATTGCTGCTCCGAGTCCTGTCTCATCTAACTCGGACAAGTCTTCTGAGTCGTGTGACACAAAACAAGAGGAAGTATTACCAAAAAGTGGAGAGAAAAATAAAACAACTGAAAAGAAGCCTCCACTAAACCCGTATGTCCCACCTTATGTGAGACAAATGGGCAGTAATACTGCCTCAACATCTAAGACAACTTTTGATAAGAAAGTTGAACACATGAGTTGTTTCAGATGTAATCAATTAGGACACCTTGTTGCTGATTGCCCTCTGAAGCAGAAATTCAGAGGAGTGAGGCCTTCAAAATCTGAGAAAAGAGCTAACGGTAATCGATTTAATGGTAAAAATGAAAACCCATCAAAATTCAGAAATTGGTCTAATCCAGGTTTTCAAAGAAATAGATCTCAGTTTTTCACTGCAAACAACCAAACCATAAGTAATAATTCATTTAATTCAAGACGGGTTGAGTGGCCTCATAGACAATCCACAAGATGGTATCCTGTTAGGACTCACAGAAATTATAATTCAAGACGGGTTGAGTGGCCTCATAGACAAGCCAAGGTACGGGATGTATCGACCCAAGACCAAGAGGTCTTGGGTCCCCAGATTTTAATCATCTGATTTAATCGTGCAGGAACAGTTGAACAGGGCAGCCAACAATCAATGGGTTGTGGATAGCGGCTGTTCCCGGCACATGACGGGTAACAAGAAATTGTTACACGACTTGAAACCTGTTCAAGGTGGAAGAGTGAGTTTCGCAGGAGAGAGCGGTGGAAGGATTACAGGAATAGGGACGGTGTCGAATGGAAAGATGACTTTGGAGAAAGTGAACTTTGTTGAAGAACTGAAGCACAATCTGCTGAGTGTTTCGCAGATCTGTGACAAGGATTACACCGTGCATTTTACCAATAATGAGGCGATTGTGTTGCATCCTGGTTTTAAGATACCAGAGGACTGGATTGTTATGAAGGCTCCGAGAGTGAAGAATACGTATATCATGGATATGAGGTCTACTGAAATGGCCACTGAAGAATCATGTCTTTTGTCGAAAGCGACTGAATCAGAGTCCGAATTATGGCATAGGAGAATGGGGCACATTCATCTTCGTAAGATGAACTACCTTGTCAAAAATGGGCTTGTGTTGGGAGTTCCCTTGAAGAATTTCAACTTCGAAGACAAATGCTTATCATGCAAGAAGGGAAAGCAACACAAGAAATCCCATCACACCAAGAAGGTCAACTCAATAGTCAGTACCCTAGAATTACTTCACATGGATCTCTTCGGTCCCGTGAATGTAAAAAGTCTAGGGGGAACATCGTACTGCTTGGTGATTACTGATGATTTTTCTCGATACTCGTGGGTATATTTCCTGAAGTCGAAGGATGAAACTGTTCAGATGGTAATAAATTTGATTACCAAAGTTAAGAACATTATGGGAAAAAGAGTTAAATACATCAGGAGTGACAATGGGACTGAGTTCAAGAACTATCAGATGGAGATCTTCTGCCTACAGAAGGGGATTGAACACCAATACAGCGCACCGTATACTCTGCAACAAAATGGAGTGGCTGAGAGGAAGAACAGGACTTTGATTGAAGGAGCCAGGACCATGCTGCCTGATTCGAAACTTCCCGTGGTGTTCTGGGCTGAAGCTGTTGCTACAGCCTGTTATATCCTTAATAGAGTGTTAACTGTTAAAAGATTAAATAAAACCTGCTATGAACTAATGCATGGGAGAAAACCCAACTTGAGTGGTCTTGAACCATTCGGGTCCCCGTGTTCGATATTAAAGACCAATTCAAAATTTGGTGGAGTAGCCGACGAAGGAATCTTAGTCGGATACGTTGTTGGGACTCCCAACAGACGGGTCTTTAATACATCGACCAGCAAGGTTGAGGTGGTATGTAACACTGATATCACAAGTTACAAATCACCAAAACCAAGCACGGGACCCGCTGGGGTTTTCGACTATGATAGACTCTTTAAATCTTTTAACATACCTTATCCGGATTTTGCAGAAGCTGAGGAAAGAATTGCTACGAAGATGATATGCGATGAGGAAGACACTTTGGTGCAAAGACCACAGTATGATGAATGTCAGCCTTCCTCGTCAAATACTGTCAATACCCCTGCTGCCTCTACTGAAGAGGAATTCATCAATCCGTTTCATTCTCAACATCAATCAACCATGGATGAGCTATCTTCGAACTTGGAAGATAATCTAAATGTCAGTTCGGTTCCGACTACGAGAGTTCACAAAGATCATCCTTTGGAGAACGTGATAGGTGATCTGTCCGCCGGTGTACAAACAAGAAAAAGCTTGAATGAGCACACCTGTGTTTACACAAGCATTAAAGAGACGTGCATTATCAACGAATGCTTGTACACCTGCTTCATCAGCCAGATTGAACCAAAGAACTATCAAATGGCTCTTAAGGACAGCTCGTGGGTCGAAGCCATGCAATAAGAGTTAGCTCAGTTTAAGAAAATGGAAGTATGGAATCTGGTTGAAAAACCGAAGAATGTGCATGCGATAGGCACTAAATGGGTCTTCAAATGTAAGAGAGATGAGAAAGGGGTTGTTATCAGGAATAAGGCGAGGCTGGTTGTTAAAGGCTTTAATCAACAAGAGGGGATTGATTACAATGAAGTATTTGATCCTGTGGCAAGATTGGAAGCCATTCGGCTGTTTTTGGCATTTGCTGCTCATAAGGAGATGAAAGTTTTTCAGTTGGATGTGAAGAGCGCGTTCCTAAACGGTAAAGTCGACGAGGTTGTGTATGTTGAGCAACCTCCGGGTTTTCCTGACCCTGACTTTCCCGATCACGTGTACAAGCTAAGTAAAGCGCTGTATGGACTACATCAGGCACCTCGTGCCTGGTACTCAACGTTATCCGCTTACTTGCTTGAGAATGAGTTTGAAAGAGGTAAGATTGATAGCACGTTGTTCTTCAAGAGAAAAGGAAGCGACTTCCTACTGGTGCAAGTCTACGTAGACGACATTATCTTTGCTGCATCAAAGGTCGCCATGTGTCAGGAGTTTGAGGCCGTCATGAAGAAGAGATTTGAAATGAGTGCTATGGGTGAACTAACTTTCTTTTTAGGATTGCAGGTTGATCAGAAGAAAGACGGGATGTTCATTCATCAGACGAAGTATGTCCATGATGTTCTCAAACGCTTCAAGATGGAGGACAGCACTCCATATGATACTCCAGTCTGCGTCAATCACAAATTGGGTGCTGATTTAGACAACGATGCAGACGTGGACCCAACCCAATATCGGGCTATTATAGGTTCTTTAATGTACTTAACTGCTTCTAGGCCTGATATAATGTTTGCTGTTTGTCTTTGTGCACGCTTTCAGGCAAACCCACAAGAATCTCATTTGAAGGGTGCGAAGAGGATACTGCGTTATCTCAAGGGCAAACCGAAGCTGGGGTTGTGGTACAAAAAGGGAGAGGAGGAGACTTGGAGCTAGTCGCTTACACAGATTCTGATTATGGAGGGTGCAATCAGAGTCGGAAGTCTACAACTGGTGGATGTCAGTTTCTTGGTGGCAGATTGGTGTCGTGGCAATGCAAGAAGTAGACTTCAGTCGCAATTTCAACCTGTGAAGCAGAATACATGGCAGCATCCAACTGCTGCTCCCAGGTTCTTTGGATTCAACAACAGTTGCGCGACTATGGTCTGAATTTCTCACTTACTCCTATTTGCATTGATAACACAGCTGCTATCTCAGTAACTAACAATCCCGTGAAGCACAATAAAACTAAACATATTGACATACGTCATCATTTTATACGGGATTGTGCTGAGAAGAAGCCGATTGAGCTCGAAAAGGTTGATACGTTAGATAATTTCGCTGACTTATTAACGAAAGCGTTTGACAAAACTAGATTTCAAAATCTTGTTGAGCTGAATGGGATGATCAATCCCGAGAAACCATGCTTTGTGTTTTTGTTTAAAAAAAAAAAAAAAAAAAAAAAAAAAAAACCGTCACTATCGCTTAGAACTATGTCAGTTGCCTCAGTTTGAAGGACATGTCTTAGGATATGTTTGGTCCTCATTTCTACTTGTAGAATATGAGGATAGCCATTAACCAGATGACAGAAAGTGACCGAGGCGGTTTATGATGAGTTTTCATTCTTTCGCTGAAAATTAGTCGATCATACTTAGTTAGAAGGACACATACTAGTATGTGGTCGGTCCAGCTGATCCATTGGATCTTCGGGATAGCCGTTAACCTGAAGTCTTTGATTTTGTCGGGGCGATAGAAGTAAATTTTTTCTTTTAGGGAGATGAAATTATTTTTCAAGTCTACTACTTCGTAAGAAGTTACTTTACTATGTTTAACAGAAAATTGATCCAACCTTGGAAAGTGATAGATATACTGATTCTGTGTGCTTAACTAGTGAAGTTATTAGGCTTAAAAGTCTTTAGAACAGTCATTGTATGTCATGGTAGCTTTTATGGTGCGTAAAAGTAGAAGTGATACTAACTAAATCTACTCGATTTTATGTGGAAACTCCTTAAGAGTTGTGCATGTCTTCATACATATCTTTCCAAATGATAGGCAGAAAAGCGATTACCCAGTCATACACGAGCCCGTGAGTGTTCTGAGTCCCGTGAAGATAGCGTGTCAAGACACTGCAGTGATCCAGATTCGGGACTTGCAGTTATTTTCTACTTGAAGTTGTGTATATATATGTTAGATTAAAAAAAAAAATGCGTGTATTCTAGAGTTCATAAGGTTAATGATTCTCAATCAAGACGCAAGAAGGTGAACGGGAAACAGAGTCTAAGATCGAAGTGTAATCACTACTTAATCAGACACTACGGGTCAAGGTCAATTCGGGGTGACTTGGGGAAAGCCAAATACGCTTTGAGAATAGATAGGAGGCATCATAATCTCTGAGTTGTTGCCCACTTAAGTTTTGAGCTTAATTGAACCTAACTCGTATCACAGAAACGATGAAAACCATTCTAAGTAGATTACCTGCTTACAACCTGTTTCTTTATGTCATAATACAGCTGAACACGGATCTGTGTGACAGTCACGAAATTAGTATGATTCCTGTTCGGATTTTTTCTAAAACATGGTAGTCCCTGTCGAGACTGAAATTTGATCCCGTGTACCTTTATTTTATAAGTTTTTTTATTTTTGGAGTTGTATGATTTTATACCTGGTTACTTGGTCTTGATCGTTTCATTTAACGCTTTAAAGGATGTTTTCTAACTTAGTTGCAAATTGTTCAAATTATGGGGTTTGTTTTGAAAAATTTTTAATTTCAGCGAAGTTCTGCATAACTTCGCCTGATAGGCGAAGTTATCCACAACTTCGCCAATACATCTGTGACCCTATATAAAGGACTTTAAAGGTCAAACTGTTCATTTATTTCAAAACCCAGCGAACTTATACTCACAGAAACCTCGGCGAACTTATCGATTCTATTATCATCAATCATTCTGTGTTTCTTTCTCGATTTCATTGTCGATTAAAGGTATGTAGGGTTCCATATTCGTATAATCATTGTCGTTAATGATTATCACAGGTTGATACGACCCGTTTCGTGACCTCGATTATTTGAAACCTAAAAACCCGATTTTCAAACTTGTTTTTACGTGATAGTAAACCACTTGAACATATAAAACTTCATAAAATCATGTATTTCGGAGTCCTTGATCTCCGAAATCATCATCTACACGTCCTTCAAAATCCTAACTGTTGCCGATTCAAATTCGGCGAAGTTACAGTTTAGGCGAAGTTATCCGTAACTTCGCCTAAGGTCTAACTTCGCCTGATAATTACTTTTTAAACAGTTTAGGAGGCGATGTTGTGGTTAGGCGAAGTTATCATTAACTTCGCCTGGATCATTTTACTTAACTATTATCAGACGAAGTTCAAGTTGAAGCGAAGTTGTTTCCCAACTTCCCTCACCTTTAACTTCGCCTATACAGAATTGATCACAACTTCGCTCATGGTAACAGGCGAACTTGTGATTCGCTTTGATGTTTATCTAACTTAACCTGTTTGTTGCAGATATGGCAGCTGTTGCTGGAGCAGGTGGTGCAGGCGGTGATGACGGAGGTGATCAACAAAGACAGTTCTTCCCGGGTCACAACATGTACATAACATTAGACCCGGAAGCGAGCGGAGTTGATGATTTCCGCGAAATCATCACATTTCTTTTACGCTCAAGGATATTCCACGCCATTACAACAACTCTGCCGATATCCTTACCCAACATTGAGGATTTCTGGCAGACTGTGGAATACGACTGTAGAGTCGAACCCCCGGTGATGCGAGCAACAGTAAACAATCAAAGAGTTCAGTTCTCTTCTGAACATATCCGGGCGGCTCTGCAGTTTGGAAACGAGACAAGGGATGACCCGACAGAGTTTGTAGCTCCTTTCCGCGATGGAGCATTTTTGAGGATGGGTTATTCAGGTCCCTTGGGGGATTCGCAGAGAAGGAAGGGTTTTCTGCTTGACCAGTGGCGCTTTCTCATGCATGTTATGATAGTATGCATGTCAGGGAGAAAGGCGGGCACTGATGGCATGGGCGCGACCATGCAGTCAGCGATGACTGCTCTGACATACAACAAGCGATTCAGCTTTAGTCAGATGGTCTTTTATGAGATTGATCGTCAACGAAGAGCGATGGCGCGTGAGCGATTCATCATGTATCCAAGATTCCTACAAATGATCTTGAATCATGTTGCTCCAACACTTCCTCAGCGTCGTCCGATCCGATATGTAGAGAGTGTGAACAAACGAATCTTTGCCCAGTGTCGATCCTCCAGTGCGAGGAGCAAACCTGAGCTTCGTCCTCGCCATACTCCACTCTTTGGGTACTTAATCAACCCGGGGTATGTGCCTGCTCGTGGGGATGAGTTTAGGGACCCGGCACCACAACAGGCAGGAGCACCTCAAGCTATACCTGCTGCTCCTGTTGTGTCACCGGAGGAGAACGTGGACCTTGATACAGAATTTGGTGGTCAAGGCTTCTTTGATATGGATCGGGTGGATCCAGAGGAGAACGTTCAGGTCCCTGTTGAACGTGCCTCGACTGTGCATGTTAATAGGGCAGCTACAACGGTGGCTGGCTCAGATTCTGATGATGAAGTGGCAGAGGCCAGAAGGATTATGGTGACTCGAGAAAGACTACATGGGAAAAGAAAGAGAACAGATGATGATGACGAGTCAGACTTTGAGGAAGAGGTACAACAGTTGATAATAAGGTCAAGAAGGGAACGGATAGGTGCAGGATCAGGAGCCGGTGAAAGCTCTAGGGTGGTACGTTTCACTCCACCAGCACTATCCGGTATGACAATGGTTCCCTCATCCCTACAGGTTACAAGGCCAAGCGCTACGGGTGTTCTCGTGGTGGCTACCTCATCTACATTTGGCCTTCCACCCACTACTTTCCAACTTTCAGCTCCCGTGATCGTTTCGTTGCCGCCTCCGACTGTTACTCCATCGGAGGTCGTGGCACGCTTTATTGAGTCGACTGTTGTGGCCACTGCAGGGCTATCGGTGACGATACCACCTGCGGTTACGTCTATTTCTACTTCTGAGGTCCCGGTGACATCGGAAATCCCTCCTCAGTACACTCAAGACATTTCACATATGAGGTTCGATTTCGATGCAACCCTATCAGACTCAGAACGAATAGCAGCACTGGAACGGGTCGTGGCAGAGCAGTCAAAGATTAATCTTATCCAGACCCAGGCTATTCAGCGCCTAGTTACAGAGAATCAGATGCAGTCGTCCCTCCTGGTACAACATGGAAAAATCATAGATGCTTTCAAGGAGTTCTTGGCATCTCAGGGGGAGACGAGCTGTAAAGGCGACGAGTTGAGGACGAAGAGAAGAAATGATAGAGACGATGATCCCAATGCGTCGAAAGATGCAGGTGGTGAGCTACCAAGAACTACTCAAGCTCTTGGAACTTCCACAACTCAGGGGGAGTCGACATCTGCAGCTGGTGATGATGTGGTGGTGGTGGACGTAGAGGAGATGGTTGATGACTTGGTTGGTGATGATGATATTCTACCGAGTGATGTGATAGAGAAAATTGGTGAAGAGATTGTGATGGATACAGAGATTGAAGAGGGAGAGATAGTAGTTCAGAATGTGGAGCATGACATTCCAGATGTTGAGAAAGCCGATATGAGTGAACATATTGGAAGCGATGAGTCTGAATGGGAAGAGCAGCCTAGATGGAAGGAAGGCTATGCTCAGTGGTTCGTCAAAACGAAGAAACCGGCGGTCCCTACAATGTTTAAGAAGAGTTACAACATTAAAGGCTATGCTGAAGCGAAGAAAGGGATTATATGCTGGATCTATGATGAGCAGTTGAGGCTCTTCGTGATTAAAAGGTATGACGGTGTTTAGTATTTTAAAAGAATGTTAAGATCGTTGAATACACTGCCGGAATGTGAAGTGAAAGACTTAGCCAGATTGGGGTTAATCAATCTAAGTGATGATAATATGGCTAGAGTCATTGGGAAAATTGTATGGAAAGAGAGTATAAAAGAGAAGAAGTTTGAGCTGTTGAAGCCACAAAAGGGAAAACTTGTTGAAGACAAGGATAGAGGTTTGAGAGCTGATGGAAAGCCTTGGATGATTATGAAGTATAAACCGATCCGGTGTTTGAAAGAAGTACCGATGAAGCTTATGCCCAAGGATGTGCTTAAAGACCTAAAGTGGTGGTTTGTAGATTGTGAGACAGCTGAGGCGGTGATGGAAGACGAGGATGAGCAAGAGGTACTAAGAGTTTACGATCCGATGCATTTGGTAAACTTATCGCAAGCTGATCTGCAGGTGCTCAATGAGAAGAAAATTTTTTATATTCCTGCTTGGAAAGACGAAGCGAGGAAATATCAAAGAGTTGTGTCGGTTTGTGTTAGAGAAGGAGTGCATGCGTGAAGATACAAGGTTGAAGATTACAAGACACGTGTTTGAAGCTAAAAAGATGAAGCTACTGCCAAGGGGGAGTCTGTTGGTGGATGATGTCAGTAGTTCAATGTCTAGTGTCTGTAATCACGTTTGTAATATTTTATGTTTTGTATAAGCGAAGTTGCTAGTCAAGCGAAGTTAGTGACAACTTCGCCTGAACATGCCAGGCGAAGTTGTCGTGATTATATAAGCCATCTGTTACGGCTTAAGATTAAGAAAAAAAATAGAGGAGAATTCAGTTTTCGTGTATTTGAGTCAGAGAGAGTCTGTAATCAAGTGATCTTCGTATCACGTGTTTAAGGTTGGTATACAAAGTGTTTGATTATCGTGTGTTAATCGTATTATTTTCTATACTCGTAACGTCTTACGTAGGGATTCCGCACCTGCGTAGTACGCGATATCTCGTGTAGATCCGGCTGAGAACCTACAGTATTATTAGGGCTTGGTCCTTTTTCTTCCTCGGGTATTATTAGGGCTTGGTCCTTTTTCTGTCTCGAATATTATTAGGGTCTGGTCCCTTTCTACCTTGAGTATTATTAGGGCTCAGTCCCTTTCTTTTGTACCTAGCCATACCTTATATTCATTCATAACATACATATATCATTCATACATCATATATTACATTCATATATGTAATAATAACCTGATAGTACATGTAATATCCAAAGATCGTTCATGTACCGACAAGCAATCATTCATATCCTTCACATAAATCATCTATGGCATACACTTATCACTTAGAATAAGTGTATTAACTAATCACATCTAGTATGCATACAGCCCCGAAAACATAACAAGGAATGGGGCTAGAAACTCACCTGAGTCCTGTTACGTTCACCTTTAATAGTTATTCCTTTCTTTAGCTGGGCAGAGCCCCTGGTTGGGGTTAAGATGCCAGGTCAGCTTGGAAAAAATTTATTTTCATTAACTGTTCTTAACAAAATTCCATTAGAAATTTTAAATTATTATTTTATTGTTAACCCGCTCGTTATAACGAATGGCCTTTGATTAAGCCTGATTCGTTACCTTGATTCGTTATCTTACAGGATCTGATTCGTTATCTTAACATAATTTGTTATGAATTCCTTCCTTCATTATCAAGAATTACCTGATTTGTTATCTTAATATAACGAATGGGTGAACTAATTCTTTATCTTAACATATCGAATGGGTGAGCTAATTCGTTAGGTTGACATAACGAATGGGTGAGCTAATTCGTTATCTTGACATAACGAATGGGTGAGTAAAGAATTACCTGATTCATTATCTTAATATAACGAATTACAACATTTTTTATCCAGACTTTGACTCAAGAGTCAAAGTCAAAATTGATATGAACAGAAACAGTCGGCACAACAGATTCTGCAATTGAACCTCAAATCTCAACGAAATAACACGAATTTGGTACCATTGAACTCGTAATGTTAGCGCCTACAAACCCCGAACCCTCAATCATCCAAGAATTAGGTTTTAAATGGTCCGGTTTACACATATATACATACAGCTCATTTACCCTCGATTAACCTATCAAATGTTGATGGATTGCACTATGAATTAGTTCGTTTGATTCGTTTTCACCATATTCATATAGATTTAGGATTACATAAACGAATTCGAACCTAAACGATCGAGTTTCCGTTATACACGTACCTTAAACGAGTTGATCTACGAACACGGTCTAGTCTTGATGTTGGTGTGGTTTGTCACAACGTTCTAGAACCAACGGGTTCGGGTTCTCACCTTCGGATCTTGGCTCGGGATATAGGAGAGTGTTAGTGTGTGTTTTGATGGTGTAGGTTATGGTGTAGAGATGGATAAAATGGAAAGGTTTAGGGTTTAAGGGGTATTTATACTCCGTTAAGCCCATGGACCTAAGGCCTATTCCATTTCTTATTCCATCTTCTAAAGTCCAAGCCCACCCTCTAAGAGTTTATTATCTAAATTGATACACGACACATTATTAAATAAACAAAATTTCATTTATTAATCTTATAGAAATTAGGATGTTACATAGGGTTAGTAGGCGCTGGAATTACGAGTTCAACGATACTAGATTTGTGTGATTTTATCGTGATATGAGGGTTAATTGCAAAACTGCTGCGTGTTGACCAAGCGTGTTCTTAGCAATTTTGACTTTGACATCCAGGTCAAGGTTTTGGATAAGATCTTATGGTTATTCGTTACTCAACAATTCGTTATGATTAAGATAACAAATTAATTAAGATAACGAATTAGGTCATTCGTTACTCACCAATTCGTTATGATTAAGATAACGAATTAGGTCATTCGTTATTCACCAATTCGTTATGATTACGATAACATATTAGGTCATTCGTTACTCACCAATTCGTTATGATTAAATAACGAACCAGATAACGAATCAAGTTGTGATAAGATAACGAACCAAATAACGAATCAGGTTATGATAAGATAACGAATCAGGCTTAATTCGTTATAGAGAATGAGTTAGCGAATTAGATAATAATTTAAAATCCTAATGAAAATTGTGTTAAGACAGTTAATGGAAATAAAATTTTTCCAAACTTATCTGGCAGCTCGACCCCCAGCCAGGGGCTCTGCCCCTTGGACCCTGCTAGGGGCTGCCGCCCCCTAGTATTCCGCTGCCAGGGGCGCTGCCTCCGAACCCCCGTTCGTTGAGGGTTATAATTAAACTAGGAATACGATATGGATAGTGACAGTAATTAATACGCGTAATTGTTATACAGTTAGCCATGCACAAATAAAGGAAGGGATAACTATTAACGGTGAACGTAACCGAGCTCAGGTGAGTTTCTAGCCCCATTCCTTGTTATGTTTTCGGGGCTGTGTGCATACTCGATGTGATTTGTTAATACATCTTTCTTAAGTGGTAAATGTATGCCTTGTATGATTTATGTATGAATGAATGCTTGACGGTGCGTTAACAATCTTCGGATATTGCATGTACCGCCAGGTGGTAATTTAAAGATATGATTATTATATATGATGTATGAATGATGTATGTATGTATGAAAGTTATGATTATCAATATATACACAGGTATGGTATGGTTGTATAGAAGAAAGGGAACCGGGCCCTAATAATACTTGAGGCAGAAAGGGAACCGAGCCCTAATAATTCTCAAGGCAGAAAGGGAACCGAGCCCTAATAATTCTCGAGGAAGAAAGGGAACCGAGCCCTAATAATACTCGAGGCAGAAAAGGAACCGATCCCTAATAGTACTCAAGGCAGAAAGGGAACCGGGCCCTAATAATACTCGAGGCAGTTGGGCGTAATGCTCTTTAAAACGTAGAATTATGTAAAATAGAGCAACCTGTAACACCCCGACCAAAGGCGGATTATACATCGGGGCGCCACATATTGTTTCATTACTCGTGACACTATTGGGTGTCAATATTTAATAAATATATTCATTCGCGCACGCGCAACGTAAGTACAAGATAACATAAATCAACATAAATCAATATATTATAAGGCAAAATATTCGAACAACAATAACTTGTCTTGATACATTTTAATCTAGGTCCAAAAGTAAAAACGTCCTACGTGTCCACAAGCTCCAAATGTAGCTACAGCAAACCTGAACATATGTTAAAATAAAACATCAAACACTTGCGTGTTGGTGAGAAATCAAGTTTAATACCATACATAGATAACAATAAATCTGCGCGCAACATGTGTATGTCTGGTTTTCAACAAGGGTGTAATCAGATCGGGACCAAGTCTAAGATTCATAGCTCATAGTCAATCCGTGCTCCCAATTGAGCACAAAAAAAACAAGAAAACTGTGCAAGTGTAAACAAAAGCGAAAATCATAAACGATAGTTCTCCCGTGTTCATCTAATGGTACCATGAGAACTGCGGAATAGACCGACAAGACGGTTAATGATCCACACATACAAATAAACAGCCAAGTCTACGTCCTCAACACATGGGATACTGCGCGACTAAAGTTCATAAACAAGTTTAAGACTCTAAGTTTGTATGAACACATGAACATCCCAAAACATTAAAAATAAAAAGGGATTAGGTACGAGATTACTCACTTGCTAAAGATGCGGTGTAAGATAAAGCAAGAACCAACTTTAAACAAGCACAAGTTAACCTATAATTAAAGATTATTGTTTTAACGATTGGTTTTAAGTCTTGATTATAAGTTAGCATAATTAATAAGTAAATTATTATATATAATATATATTACCGGAAAAGCAGGGCAGAACAGGGAGGAGACGAAGGCAGAGAGAGGAGGCGACTGAGGACAACGGCAGAGAGCAAAGGAAGAGAAA
The DNA here is from genome assembly GCF_021521415.1 of Bidens hawaiensis. Classification (NCBI taxonomy): domain Eukaryota; kingdom Viridiplantae; phylum Streptophyta; class Magnoliopsida; order Asterales; family Asteraceae; genus Bidens; species Bidens hawaiensis. Next base: position 59,667 of record NW_027498747.1, on the reverse strand, counting down.
GATAGTAAGTATTTGTGTGTGTAGTGTTAAGAAAATAGCATTATTATTTATAGGGAAACCCTAGGGAACACAATCCCTAGAAAAGGGGAAAAGATCTTCAACAGGATCAAGCAAAAGATAACAAAAGCAAAAAGGTTCCAAAAGCAAAAGATATCAAAAGATATGGCAGCTGCAGGGGACAAGGAAAAGCTGACAGGTAACAGTAAACAGGCATGGGAGGTGTCAGAAAAGGTACTGGTCAAGCATGGGAAAAGCAGATCTCAAAAGATAATGTCAGTCACTTTTCCTGCCAACCAATGGGGTTGGTGCGCATGCTACGCCGAAAGTGGCTTCTCTGACATAAGATAGGTCAGGTCAACAGCACAGAAGATAAGACATCACAAAAGTAAACGGCTAGATTAAACAGAAGGCTCAAAGGGTTTAGCGCGAGAAGACTCGAGCGCGTGAGCGCGAAGGCAGACAGAACAAACCTTAGCGCACGCCGCGGGAAGAACTACAAATTCACAGCGCGTCGCGGGAGGATCTACAATTCTTAGCGCGCCGCGGGAAGAACTACAGTCCCTAGCGCGTAACGCAGGAACAGTCAATCTTCACGCAGGCTTCCTTGTAAGGAGTCTAGCGCGCGAGGCTGCGCAGACATCCTTAGGCGGGAAGAACCAAAGGGGCAAGCAAAGAGTAGGGGGGGTTCAAGGCTTAAGGGCGGAACGGCGATAAGAGAGAGAAAGAGGCGGGACGGCAACAAGAGGGAAAAGAAGGCGGAGAGAAGAAGAGGGACGGGACGGCGGAAAGGAAGAGAGAGGAAGAGGCGGGAAGGAAAATATTATTAGTAATATATATATTTTAAATGTCAAGTTTTAAAAGAAAATAATTAAATTTTAAATCATAAAAAGAATCGGATCAGAAAACGGGTACCTGGGTCGGGTCGGATCGGGGCAGATGTCACAGTCTCCCCTACTTTAAGAAATTTCGTCCCGAAATTTATCTCGAAGTAGGTTGCGCAGAGAATAGGTGCGGGTACTTGATCTTCATCTGATCTTCCCTTTCCCATGTGAACTCGGCTCCGCGCTTGGACTCCCAGCGAACTTTCACGATAGGGATGCGACTGCGCTTGGTTTGCTTTACCTCGCGATCCAAAATCTCAACAGGCTTCTCAACGAAATGCATGGATTCGTCAACTTGAACTTCATCAAGTGAAATGTGAAGGTTCTCGTCGGCTAAACACTTCTTGAGATTGGAAACATGGAACGTTGGATGCACATTGCTGAGCGCGGGCGGCAGGTCAAGTCTGTAGGCAACTTTTCCCACACGCGCGAGAATCTTGAATGGACCAACGTAACGAGGAGCAAGCTTACCTTTCTTCCCAAAGCGGACAACACCCTTCCAGGGCGACACTTTGAGGAGAACAAGATCACCAACTTGAAATTCGAGAGGCTTCCGCCTACGATCTGCTTAACTCTTCTGTCGGCTTCTGGCAGTCAGCAGATGATCACGGATCTTGGCGATTTTATCGGTTGTCTCTTGAACAAGTTCGGGTCTTGTGATTTGAGCTTCACCCACTTCGCTCCAACAAATCGGGGAGCGGCACTTACGACCGTAAAGTGCTTCAAATGGGGCCATACCAATACTGGAATGATAGCTGTTATTATAAGAGAACTCGATCAAAGGCAGGTGCGAATCCCAATTACCTCCAAAATCAAGAACACAAGATCGTAGCATATCCTCAAGAGTTTGAATAGTTCGCTCAGACTGTCCGTCAGTCTGAGGATGATATGCAGTACTCATGTCCAAGCGAGTTCCTAGCGTAGATTGGAGAGATTTCCAAAAGCGGGATATAAAACGGCCATCGCGATCGGATACGATGCTCAAAGGAGTACCATGACGGCAGACAATCTCTTTGACATAAAGCTGCGCGAGTTGCTCAACACGGTAGTTTTCACGAATGGGCAGAAAGTGAGCAGACTTAGTCAAACGATCCACTATTACCCAAATGCTATCATGTTTGCTTGCTGTCAAAGGTAACTTGGTAATAAAGTCCATCGCTATACCTTCCCATTTCCACGTAGGAATTTCTGGTTGTTCGAGCAAACCAGATGGGCGTTGGTGTTCAGCTTTTACCTTAGAACAAGTCAGGCATTTAGCTACGAACACAGCAATATCCTTTTTCATACCGGGCCACCAATAAGTAATGCGCAAATCTTTGTACATTTTATCAGCGCCGGGATGAATAGAATACCGAGATTTATGCGCTTCACTCAGGATATCAGCGCGAAGATTCTCATCAAAGGGAATCCAGATGCGATTTAGATAGCAGAGAATTCCACTCAGATTAGGGACAAAATGAGCTTCCGCGCCACACGCTAACTCGGCGCGAAGGTTACCATTACTGATGGATGCGCGCTGCGCGTCACGAATGCGCGATTCAAGGTTGCTTTGGATCGGCGCGAAGTGAAGCTGCGTGCGCGGCAAGATACAGTTAAGCTGGCAGGGTTTGCGGCTGAGCGCATCGGCTACCACATTAGCCTTACCAGGATGATATCGGATCTCACAATCGTAATCGCTGATGAGTTCGTTCCATCGGCGTTGCCTCATGTTGAGTTCCTTTTGATCAAAGATATGCTGAAGGCTTTTATGGTCAGTGTAGAGGATACACTTAGTACCATAGAGGTAGTGTCTCCAGATCTTCAAGGAAAATACCACTGCGCCTAGTTCGAGGTCGTGAGTTGTATAATTCTTTTCATGAACCTTGAGTTACCTTGATGCGTAAGCGATAACCTTGCCTCGTTGCATAAGAACACAACCGAGACCTTGGTTGGATGCATCGCAATACACGATAAAATCTTCATTACCCTCAGGTAGCGCAAGAACAGGAGCTTCACACAACAATCGCTTGAGCGTCAGAAAGGCTTCTTCTTGTTTCGAGCCCCAAATATACGGTTTACCTTTGTGCGTTAGAGCTGTTAAAGGCAATGCGATCTTTGAGAAGTTCGAAATAAATCGCCGGTAGTAACCAGCTAAGCCCAAGAAGGAACGGATTTCGGTAGGAGTGGTCGGTGTAATCCAGTTCTTGATTGCTTCAATTTTGGATGGGTCGACATGAATACCCATCTTGTTCACAATATGGCCAAGGAACTGTACTTCATCAGACCAGAATTCACACTTGGAGAGCTTGGCAAAGAGCTGCTCGGCTCTAAGCTTTTGCAACACCAACCGAAGATGTTGCTCATGCTCGGCCTTGGTCTTGGAATAAATCAGAACGTCATCGATAAACACAATCACGAATTTATCCAAGAAAGGCCTACACACCCGATTCATTAGATCCATGAAAACGGCGGGTGCGTTGGTTAAACCGAAGGACATGACCAATAATTCAAAATGGCCATAGCGAGTTCGAAAAGCAGTCTTGGGAATATCTTCATCGCGGATGCGCAACTGGTGATAGCCAGAACGGAGATCGATCTTGGAGAAACAAGAGGCACCTTGGAGTTGATCAAAGAGGTCGTCAATGCGCGGTAAGGGATACCGGTTCTTAATGGTGAGCTTGTTCAACTCGCGGTAATCGATACACATGCGAAACGAACCATCTTTCTTTTTAACGAACAACACCGGAGCACCCCAGGGCGAAGAGCTAGGGCGAATGAATCCTTTAGCGGTCAACTCTTGAAGTTGACTTGCTAATTCTTGCATCTCAGCGGGTGCAAGACGATAAGGAGATTTGGCTACGGGGGAAGCACTAGGGACAAGATCAATACGAAACTCGACTTCCCGAACGGGAGGGATACCAGGAAGATCATCGGGAAAAACTTCGGGGAAGTCACGCACAACGGGGATATCGCGAAGCTTCTTCTTTCCTTCATCGGGTTTAACCACATGGGCTAAAAATGCAATACACTTCTTCCGCAAGAGTCTTTGGGCTTCGGCGCAAGACATAAGTTTAAGACCACTGGAGGGTTTCTCGCCGTAGATGTGAAGATCACCGTTTTCTCGAGGAATGCGAATCAACTTCTTGGCGCAAATAACCTCGGCAATGTTTAATATAAAAGTATGAAAGAAAAGTAAAGAATGAAAGAAAGAAAGAAAGTATATGATAGTATATGTATGAAAGAAGGTAAGCATGTTATATAATATGTATCTTCGGATGCGTATGTGTAAACATGTGAATGTGTTGTATGTTACATGATTGACTAGAACTCACTCAGCGTAGCTGACTTTTAGTATGCACGCAGGTGAGTGGGATGAGGCAGCTCGCTTGACGTGGTCACATGGCATGGAAAGGAAGAGACTGACATCTCATGGAAGATTGTTATGTTTTACGTTTAATGTTTCAGAATTTGAAAGACAAGATGTTTTAGACAAGTTATGAATTATCATGTAATGTTTTATGAAAGATTTAATATTCCGCAAAAGTTTTATGTAAATCTGATGTTTAAAACTGTGTTTATGAGTAAATCCAACGTTCAAAGTAAGGCACCGAAAATGTGGCCTTACAACAAAACTTCTTAAATAGTCTCTATATGAGTTTTCAAGTACACTATATGCAATTTTAATTATCAAGAAAGAAGATTAGAAAACAAAACTAAAGTTTAATAAATTACCCATAGACCAAGGAAGACTAAATAAAATAGAGTTTTTTTTTCAAAAGAGTGTTGGTGGAAAAAATAATTATCAAAATAGTGTTCATAGAATAATAATAAACGGGTATAGATGTTTTGGGTAATGGGTTGGGTATTGATGTTATTGAAAGTATACCAAGTGTGTACGGGTATGGTTTCGGTAATTAAACGGGTATAGATGTTTTGGGTAATGGGTTGGGTATCACCTAATACCATTTACATTCCATTCCTAAGAAAATTTTTAATACTAATCTAATGCTCTGCTCTTTCCCATACGAATATTTGTCCTAAACTCTTTAAATTTTGGGCTTACACCTCATGTTCGGGTTCATTTTCTATCCTCAACCAAATCGTTAGCAATGGTTCTGTTTAATTCAATTTCAGTTATTCACGATTCGGTTTTAATTTTTTATTATTATAAACCGTTACTAACAGTTGGGTTACGGGTTCATTTAACCATCAAGAGCTGTACGATGAACACCCATGCCAAAACCCACACAAGGAAACCAATTTTATTAACACCGAACTAGAATGGTCGGTCTATGTCACTAGTTCGGTTTAACATGTTAATCCCGGTTTAAGTTAAATCGGGCGGTTATTAAGCAAACCTGGTTGAACCAGGAACTGGAGAACTGGCTTGCGTTGTGAGAAAGTTTGTTTTTAAGGGTTTGAAAACATAAATGTTGTGAAAGTTTGGTTAAACTCTATTTTACAATACTTTGGTTAGGGTGTGTATGGTGCGGTTCGGTGCGGTTTTTGACTAAATCGAACCGAAAACCAAACTTTCAGTTTTATGATCTTTTAAAACCATTCGGTTTCGGTTTTTTCGGTTTGGTTTTATGTTTTTGGGTTTTGGCTTGGTTTTAGATTCGGTTCTTTCGGTTTTGCTACTCGAGTCAAAACATTTTGGGTAAATAAAATAATATTGACCCAATATATTGAAATTACGCATGATATTTTTTTTTCTTTAAACTAACCATTAATAGAGTATTGAATATTTAGACTTCGAATATTAAAAGTTAATAAAAGATACATTTAAAATCAAAATTCAAAATCAAAATTCAAAATACTAGTATTATTAGTTATTAACCATATGCATAAACCAAATATATTTATTTTTAACCATAGGTTTAAACTAAACAAATAGTCATCGGTAGATTTTGTTTTAATGGTTACGGTTAAGATATTATTGTTATTTTGATTTTTTTATTATTTCGGTGCGGTTCGGTTTTTTCGGTTCTTAACAATATACAAAACCGAAACAAAACCAATATTTCGGTTTTTGCTAAAGTTCAAAACCGAATTGCCGGTTCTAATTCGGTTTGGTTTATTTGGGTTTTTCGGTTTCGATTCGTTTTTTTTATGCGGACCCCTAACTTCAGTGTTTTGATTCGTGGTGATTTAAAATAATTTATGTAAGTATATAACAGTATAAGTGAATTTTAAACATGTATTGTTCTGTTTCTATTAATTAAATTTTCTATGTAAAACTTTTACTCCATGTAATAATAAATTTTAGGTATTACTTTTTTTTAATTAATGATTAAGCCGTCATCGGATTCTTTAATTTGGTTTATCAATCCATCCGGTTCGACTTGTGAATCAGTAAGATGTCTGGTTCAGTGTATGGCCTGTGAAAACATAGGAAAAAAACGAAAAACTAATAAGAACATTGTCACAATATCATATTTTTTTGAAAAATTAATTAGTAATCTCTTTAAAAAATTTAATTCTCTCCAAACCATTCATCTTGTTTTTCTATGTTTTTTCTACAATAAGAAGGCCCAAAACCAACCATCTAAACCAAGGTACCAATAGGTAGAAAACAAGAAAAAAAAAAGCATTTAGCGCCTAAAATCGACGAAAAGCTCCGTATAATCGGTATTATAGACAACTTGAGACAATGTGTAGTGTAGTAACTAAATATTGTAAAATGTATTCTCTCTCCAAATCATTCATCTTGTTTTTCGAGTTTTTTCTACAATAAGAAGGCTCGAAACTAACCATCTAAACTAAGGTGCTCAATAGGTAGACAGCAAGAAAAAAGAAGCCATTTAGCGCCTAAAATTGACGAAAAGCTCCGTATAATCGGTATTGTAGATAACTTGAGACCATGTGTAGTGTAGTAACTAAATACTGTAGAATGTATTGGCACGGGCACTCACTAACTTTTTTACTCAAAAATGTTTTATGGTTTAACTGAAAAAACAATTATTATTTACTTTTTATATATATAAAAATGTGAAGGAGGTATTTTTATTGGTTAGAATTGATTGTGGTCCCACCACCGAACGCCCATTACCCACTTGGTGCTTAAAGGAGGCTCAAGTCCTATCAAAGGGGGATCAAGCCTTATATTGATGAAAGAACCATGAATCTGTATAGTAAAGTTTTTATAATAATACGGTACTCATAACAATGAATTTATTATGGTAGTGACTATGCATCACATTCATGATGTTTCTTTGCACATATTTTCTCGCATACTTTCCTATCGCAGGAGCAATCTATCAGATCTTTACAACAACACCACTTCACTCCTGGATGAGCACCATAGGGGCTGCAAAGCCATCCTAACTTTTCATCTTTGTAGTTATTGTTATTAGCAATTTGACTGCCTACATTCATGTAACAAGATATGATCAGTAACCTTATAATCAATCAGATGAATCATTTCGTAAAATCATTGGGGGGGGGGGGGGGGCTAAAGAGAGAGAATTCGGAAGGTTAGTATGTGTTTGTCGTTGATCTATCAAAACATGCTATACGTGTGTGCACACGTGTATATATGTAGACACAACACTTACCATTTAGATGAATGAGCAATGTAAGAAAAATTAAGCATAATACAATGACATATGTTTTTTGAAGTTTGATCATATCGACTGTTGGTTTCTAAGAACTTTCACTTTTTTTTTTTTTTTGCCTTGAAAGACGCTATTTATACATGCATTCCCCTTATTGGAATATTGCTTTATGACAAACAAGATTATGATGGATTAGTGGATTACTAGAATATGATAAATTAATAATTAATAATTAATAATTAATAATGATTATTAATTACATTATTATTTTTAAACGTATTGTTTAGCATTAGTGACATATAAATAATTTTTTTACATTTTACATTTTAATGCCAAATTATATTCGAGAACAAAAAACGCTTTCTATAAAACTGTGAAACAAAATCGTTAGTAACACTTTAGTTTGGTTTGGTTTCGCTTTTTTTACTATTATAAACCGTTATTAATGAGTTGGCTCACGGATTGACTAGAAATCCATCAAACCCATAAACACCCTTGCCAATACCCACCATAGGAAACCAAAAATCAATGATAAACCTGGATCAGAACAATCGGTCCGACTAGCTATGTCACTAGTTCGCTTTTACATGTTAGACTCGGTTCCGGTTGAATTGGGACATTTTCAAGCAACATTGGTTGAACCAGGAACCGGAGGACCATTTGAATTAGGTTGCATTAGACCATTTGTAGACCGTGGCGGATTTATAATTTCTTTCCCCGTGGGTTCATATTTTTTCAGTGTTCATTTTTCACACAACCAAACGTTACATTTTTCAGATCGGGTCAAAAATGTTATATAATACGATCTCATAATAAAACAATATGTTAATTAAGAAAAAAACGTAATTAAAACTATGAGATCATTAAAAATGAAAACAAAAAAGAAAAAATAATTACAATCCATAGGTTTTGTTATGGATTTACTTCTAAAATCTTTTGGGTTCACTAAAAGTTTTAATATATCATTTTAATTTAACATTTTAAAATTAATGGGTTCTTGTGAATTTGATGACTCGTATTAAATATGTCCCTATTTGTAGTATTAGGGGAGACGCCCCCCCCCCACCTTCTTTTTTATTGGCTCGAATAGTTATGGCCTCACCTTCTTCTCCATCAACCATTGTGTGCACAACGGTGAGAGAGATTTTAAATAACATTTACTTTTTCAAATCATTACAAAAAATACTCTCTCATAAGACCATTCATAGTGTGGATGGTCTTATGATGTCAAAACATGGTAATGCATGGAGGTGGGTACATGTTGTTAGACCATTCGTACTCGACCCATTTGGAGGCATTTTGATGTCAAAACGTCGGGGAACACCGCCCCTATCCTCGCGGTGTTTTGGTTGGCATTATGGTGGTGAAAGTTATATACATAACTTGGAAGGGGAGGAGTTTTGTGTGTGTGCGTGTGTGTGTGTGAGAGAGAGAGAGAGAGATGTAATGACTGCATGAGAGTTACGATATTTTTATCACTACACCACTTTTTGCAAAACTCTCAAATGCTGACTAAACTGTCACATGTAGTAAAACACAAATACGAAAAGTTTTGACTACACATTATCTTAGTATTCTACGTGGAAAGTATGATAATAATGTTGTGATTTGGGACCCATAAATCTTAATCTATTTATTATTAAAAAAATGTCACATTAGCAAGAACACAAACGTTTGTTAATGAGTTATTAGTTAGGGAGTGAAGAGAAAAAATATGATGAAAGTTAGAAGTGTTAAATAACAAGTCTTTAGTTGGAAGTGTTTGGAAGTGTCTTCCGGAAAATGATGACAAATAATGAAAGTAATAAGTATTTAAATTCAGTAACCTAATATTTTATATAAAAAGATTGGCATGGCCCACTACTAAATCTCTCTTCATAATATATAAAATACAAGGGCATGTGAAAATACAACACCGAATGGGTCTAATTGGCTGGTTGGTAAATATAACGGGCTGATGTTTAAATCAAATACTGGGCTAGCAAAGTGGGCTGGGAGTGAATCGGAAGTTTAGGCTAAAGATTTGGATGTGGTTCAAGTTTGAGTTAATTTAAGTTTCTTTTGTTTTTAATGTTTTTGAATTAAGTATGAGTCAAATAAAGTTCGGTATGGAACAAGTTAATGGTAATATAAATAGGGGTCAGAGTTATTTGTTTTTTTTAGTTGTGTCGTGTAATTAGTTGTTGTTTTGATTAATAAAGAAAAGAGTCGAGGGTTGTCTCTCCAAAGACGGTGTGTTCATGTTTGGTTTATTGCTCAATTCACTTGTGTTAGTTTAACAAAGTGGTATTAGAGCCAAGTTGTATACCATGGCAGATCTCCAAGTCGTAGGCGGAATTAAGAAACTCAACAATCAAAACTACAATACGTGGTCAACTTGCATGATGTCGTATCTGCAAGGTCATGATCTGTGGGAAGTAGTGAATGGTGCAGAGACAGCCGTACCAAGAAATGATCTGAACGGGGCACTGAACAAGTGGAGAATCAAGGTAGGGAAAGCGATGTTTGTATTGAAGACCACTGTGGAAGAAGAGGTGTTGGAACAGTTTCGGGAAGCCGTGACGCCGAAGGAGGTTTGGGATATCCTTGCTAAATTGTTCTCGAAAAATAATGACGCCAAACTTCAGTTGCTAGAAAACGAGTTGCTATCTATAACTCAACAAGATCGTTCCATCGCTCAATACTTTCACAAGGTAAAGACCCTCTCCCGGGAAATCGGGGAACTAGATAATGAAGCAAGGATCGGGGAGGATCGGATGAAACGAATATTGATTCATGATTTGAAACCCGAATATCATAGCTTTATCGCTAAGATCCAACGGTGGCCCAACCAGCCCACAATTGGTGAATTCGAAAATCTATTAGCGAGTCAAGAAGCTCTCGCTAAACAGATGAGCGAGAGTCGTATTTCTATTCCAGCAAAGTCCGAAGAAGAGGCGTTGTACGTCGGAAAGGGAAGAGGTAGATATCGGGATAATGAGGGATATAATAATCGAGGTCGTGGTGTAAGACCAAGAAAATTGGAAACCCGAAGAAAGTATCGGGAGCCGGAAAAAGATCAAGAAGCCCAAGACGTTGACAATAGATATCCGCAAACATGCCATTCCCATATCCATGTTATAACTGTGGTAAAAGAGGGCATATGGCCCGAGACTGTCGAAACCCACCTCCTGAGCAAGGAAACGCTGCCAAGGTCCAAAACGAAGAAGAATGGGATGTCGAGGCAATGTATGCAGTAGATGAGACGGTGTATGCTCTAACCACCACCACTATTCAAGATCAAGGTAACAAGTTTGATGAGTGGATAGTTGACTCTAGTTGTTCGAACCATATGACCGGAGATAAGAAAAAGTTAAAGGACCCTATGAGTTATGGTGGTAGTCGTGTGGTGGTAATTGTAGACAATTCGAGACATCGGATAGCTCACATAGGAGATGTTCAATTCCCACCAAAGAGCAACGGACAAAACCTCATACTCAAAGATGTTTATCATGTCCCAGGTATAAAGAAGAATTTATTGTCGGTTCCTCAAATTACCAAAACAAGTCGTTACGTACTATTCGGGCCAAACGACGTAAAGATTTTCGAAAAATTTCAAACCAGTTCAATCCCGGTTGTCGAAGGAAAGAAGACAGACTCCGTGTATGTCTTATCGGCTGAGACCGCATATGTCGAAAAGACAAGACTGAATGAAAATGTTTATATTTGGCATCGGAGTTTCTGCCATGTCGGATATGACAAGTTAGAGCTAATGATGAAAAATAAACTTGTCAACGGTATACCGACCCTCACAGTTCAGAAGGATGTGGTATGTGGTGGATGCCAGTATGGAAAAGCAAGTGAACAACCGTACGAACGTTCTAAATATCGAGCTCGTGAACCTCTCGAATTGGTTCATTCAGATGTATGCGGATCAGTGAAACAGCCATCTGTCAAAGGAATGAAGTATGTGATCACATTCATCGAAGATTTCTCTCGGTATTTATGGGTGTATTTTATGAAAGAAAAATCAGAGGCCTTTGAAAAATTTAAGGAGTTCAAAGCTAAGGCCGAGAGTATGGTGGGAAAGAGTATATGTTGGTACATAAATGTCAGTAGTTCATAGTCTAGCGTTTGTAATCGAGTCTGTAATGTAATTATGTTTAAGTTTATGTTTATGTATGTAAGCGAAGTTGTCAACAAGTTCGCTTAGGCGAACTTGTTGAACAAGCGAAGTTGTCGACAAGTTCGCCTAGGCGAACTTGTTGAACGAGCGAAGTTATGGACAACTTCGCCTGAACATATCGGGCGAAGTTGTCGTGTCTATATATACTGTAGCCGACGGTGTGTTTAGGTTACGAGAGAGGAGTCAGTTGTTGAGTTCAGTGAACGTGTCGAGAGTCTGTAATAGACGTGTTTCAAGTTATAATATATAACGTGTTCGTTTGTATCGCGTGTGATTGTTTTACGTATTCTACGCTCGTAACTACCTACGCAGGGATTCCGCACCTACGTAGATAGCGATATCCCGTGTAAGATCCGTCCGGGAACCTACAATTGGTATCAGAGCATTGGCTCGATTGTGTGGTTCGGGATTTCACGCGGGTGTAGAAAACGTCTCGTTTGACTTATTCGCGGGACGCGTTTTCGTTGATATTGTGTTATACTCACCTTATACAGTCATATTCAAGCCATCACACCGACCGGAAACTGCTAAATCGTCGAAAACAGATCTGAATATTTTCAGTGTTCTTCGGGCGAAGTTGTTGTTCTTCAGGCGAAGTTGCCGACACTGGAAGTAGGGTTTCGGCGAAGATATAAGGTTGAGCGAAGTTATCCACAACTTCGCCTACCTCATAAGTTCGCCTAAGCGAAGTTATCCTCAACTTCGCTTACCTCCTAAGTTCGCTTATCTTAAGCGAAGTTATTCTCAACTTCGCCAAGTCACGCGAATTTAAGGATTTTCCAGCGAAGTTAATACTTAAGCGAAGTTATCCTTAACTTCGCCTATAGTACTGTTTGGAAGAATTTTTGTTTTTTTTCGGGTTTTTCTTGTTTTCGAGAAGATGTCGCCGATTAACATCTCAGAGTTAGTCAAAATGGAAGTTGAAGCGGGGTCGGCTACTAAGGCCCCAAGGTTGATGAAAGGAACCGACTTTGTGGCGTGGAAGGATAGGTTCATTCAGTATATTAAATACCAGGATGCAAAGATGTGGGTGTGCATCCAGGATGGATATATTCCACCGACAATGGAATACGAAGGTCGGGATGTGATAAAGAAGTACAGCAAGATGGAGGAAGAAGAGAAGAAGATGTATGAGGCCGAGAGCAAGGCCCATGCTGCAATTACTATGGCTCTTCCTCAAGAGATTCTCCATACATTCTGGAAGTACACTTCTGCACGAGAGCTTTGGGATGCTCTTGAGAATAGATTCGAAGGGAACGTGGGTATTCGTGCCTCGAAGATTAAGCTGTTAAAGACCCAGTTCTCTGTCTTCAAGTATTTGAAGAACGAATCGCTCGATGATATTATCACCCGATATTATCATCTAATGACAGAGCTGAACAACTATTCTATTGCTTACAGAGAGGAGGAAATAGTTGAGAAGCTTCTCGATGCTCTCCCACCGAAGTGGGAAATGTACACTGTTCTAATGAGGGAAGACAAAGACTTTCACAATTATGACTTGGAGACAGCAGTAAACAAGCTCAGAACCTTTGAGCTTAATATGGTTCGTAAAGAGACACCAACGGATCAGGTTCAAGACCCTGGTATGTATGGTGCCAAAGTTAACTCAGGCTCAAGTTCGAAGTCTGAATCTGCTGCTTACTACTCCAAAGGAGAGTCAGGTTCTAACTCTTCTCATGAAGGAAATGTGTCAGTAAACATGAACGGTGATGTTTGCTTTGTTGCTGGAGGATCAAGTGCTTCGAAACCTCAAGCATCCAAGAGTAGTTTCTCTCCCAGTGCTTCAAGCAATAACTACTCTAAGATGCCAATGAGTGTCAAATCTGCTGAAGAGCAGTTTGCGCTCTATGCATCTTTTATTGATTCTTACGAGAACTACATACAAGGGAAGATTGTGGACCCTGCTGCTTTGGAAGAAGACTATGACCAGATCGATCCTGATGATCTGGAGGAGATGGATCTGCAGTGGCAGATGGCAATGATAGTCAGAAGAGTGAAGCGTTTCATGAAAAAGACTGGCAGAAAGTTCGTAGGTGGAAAGCCAGGATTTGATAAGTCAAGGGTGAGGTGTTACAATTGTCAACAAAATGGACACTTTGCAAAGGAGTGCACTAATGCACGTGTAGAACGTAGTCAGGGGAGGACTACACAGCAAAGTGGAAATAACAATGGGAATAATGCCATGATGTCTGATGCTGGTGAATACAACTGGAACATGTTCTCTGGAGAACTCTTTGAGCAGGCACACATGGCGAAGGTGGCAGCTGAAGAATGTATGAAAGCTGCTGAAAATGAAAAAGCTTTCATGGCTAATGACCAGAACTCCGAGGTATGTACTAAACCTATCTGTACTAAATGTGAGAACTTGTCTGAACAGCTTGCTACAATTACTGATCAGTATGTTAAGTTGGATGCCGAATTTAAAACCTTGAAAGAAGATCATCACTTCACAAAGACAAGAGAAAATAATTATAAAATAAAAATTAAAGCTTGTGAAAATGACGTTAAAAGTTTAAAAACAAAATTAGCTGAGAAAATTGATGTGATCGATCTAAGCTACGAGGTTTTAGAAGAGAAAACCAAGTTAATCGCTGAGAAAGAAAAACAGATTGCTGATCACCAGGTAAAAGTGGTGGAACTAAATAGGAAACTGGAGCAATTCCGGAATTCCTCTGCTATTCTTGATCACCTCGTTAGTGATCAAGGTTCCTCACCTAAGAGGGGAGGAATTGGTTACCATGAGGTTCCACCACCTTATAACCATAATTATACTTTCAATCCTAGTGTTCATGAATCTGTTAATTTTGTAGCTGATCAGACAGGTCCTGCTAAGGAAACTGGTAAAGTACCGGAAATTAGTAAAGGCGAAACAAGTTCGCCTGTCTCAAAAGTTAAAATTTCTATTTCAAGTCCAGTCTCATCTGATTCGGATAAGTCATCTGAGTCGGGTAAGACAAAAGAGAAGGAAGTGTTACCCACAAGTGGAGAAAAAGTTAATTCAACTAAAAGGAGTACTCCACTCAACCCATATGTCCCACCTTATGTGAGATGTACGGTTGGTAATACTGCCTCCACATCTAAAACATCTGCTGAAAAGAAAGCTGAACATAGGTGTTGTTTTAGATGTAATCAAACAGGGCACCTTGTTGCTGATTGCCCTCTGAAGCAGCGTTTCAGAGAGGTGAGGCCCTCGAAAACTGAGACTAAGGTTTTTGGTAATCGTTTAAATGTTAAAAATGAAAACCATTCAAATTTGAGAGATAATACAGGTTTTCAAAGAAACACATCTCGTTTTTACACTACTAATAACCAAACCAAATGCTATAATTCTTTTGATTCTCTTAATGTTCGTCGGTTTGGTTGGCCTCACTATCAGTCTCCAAGGAGGTATCCTGTTAGGACTCATGGAAATTTATCTAATGCTAATTTTGGTCAGCCAAGGTGTGTGAGTTCTTTTAAGAAGGTTAATCGACCCAAGACCAAGAGGTCTTGGGTCCCCAAATTTTAATAATTTCTTTTGTTTGTGCAGGAACAGTTGAACAGGGCTTCCAATAATCTTTGGGTTGTGGACAGCGGCTGTTCCCGGCACATGACTGGTAACAAGGATTTGTTACAAGATTTAAAACCTGTTCAAGGAGCTAGAGTCAGTTTTGCCGGTGAGAGTGGAGGCAAAATAACAGGAAGGGGTACGGTAACTAACGGGAAGATGACGTTAGAAAATGTGAACTTTGTCGAAGAACTGAAGCACAATCTGCTGAGTGTGTCGCAGATTTGTGATAAAGATTATACCGTACACTTCACGAAGACTGATGCGATTGTGTTGAAGCCTGGTTTTCAAATACCAGAGGAGTGGATAGTAATGAAGGCTCCACGTGATCGAAATACGTATATGATGGATCTAAGTTCAACTGAAATGTCAACGGAAGAATCGTGCCTTTTGACGAAAGCAAGCGAATCGGAATCTGAACTGTGGCACAGGAGAATGGGGCACATTCATCTTCGGAAGATGAACCATATTGTCAGACATGGGCTTGTGTTGGGTGTTCCCTTAAAAAGTTTCAATTTTGAAGACAAATTTCTTGCGTGCAAAAAGGGAAGGCAGCACAAGAAGTCCCATCTCACCAAGAAAGTAAATTCAATTGCCAGTACACTAGAGCTGCTTCACATGGATCTCTTCGGTCTTGTGAATGTAAGAAGTCTAGGTGGCACAACTTATTGCTTGGTGATCACTGATGACTACTCACGATACTCGTGGGTATACTTCCTGAAATCGAATGACTAAACGGCTCAAATGGTGAAGAATCTGATTACCAAAGTTGAGAACATTATGGATAAACGAGTGAAGTTCATCAGAAGTGACAATGGTTCCGAGTTTAAAAATTTTGAAATGGAGATCTTCTGTCTGTCAAGAGGGATTGAACACCAATTCAGCGCTCCGTATACTCCGCAACAGAATGGAGTGGCTGAAAGGAAGAATAGAACTTTAATTGAAGGAGCCAGAACTATGCTGGCTGATTCGAAGCTTCCGGTGGTGTTCTGGGCTGAAGCTGTTTCTACAGCTTGCTATGTACTGAATAGAGTTTTAACGGTAAAAAGACTTAATAAAACATGCTACGAGCTTATGCATGGGAGAAAGCCCAATTTGTGTGGACTTGAAGCTTTCGGGTCCCCGTGTTCAATTTTAAAGGCACATTCAAAGTTTGGTGAAGCAGCCGATGAAGGAATCTTAGTCGGCTATGAAGTTGGGACTCCCAACAGGCGTGTCTATAATACAACGAACGGCAAGGTTGAGGTGGTATGTAACACCGACATTACGAGTTACAGATCGCCAAGACCGAGCATCGGACCTCCTGGGATTTTCGACTATGATAGGCTTTTCAAGTCTTTTAACATACCTGATTTGTTTTGTACAGAAGAAGAAGAACGTGTTGCTACGAAGATGATTCTAGATGAGGAGGAAAATTTGGCTCATAGACAGCTATTTGATGATTGTCAACCTTCCTCATCAAATTCTATCGGTTCCCCTGCTGTCTCTCCTGAAGAAGAGTTTATCAATCCATTTCACTCTCAGCCAGAAACAACCATTTATGAGCTCTCTTCTAATTTAGAAGATAATTTGCATGTCGGTGCTGTTCCGACCACGAGAATTCACAAAGACCACCCTTTGGAGAATGTTATAGGTGATGTGTCCTCCGGTGTACAAACCAGAAGTAGCTTGAATGAGCACACCTGTGTTTATACAAGCATTAAGGAAATGGGTATAATGAACGAATGTTTGTACTCCTGCTTTATTAGCCAGATTGAACCGAAAAATTATCAAATGGCTCTTAAGGACAGCTCGTGGGTCGAGGCCATGCAAGAAGAGTTGGCTCAATTTAAGAAGATCGAAGTTTGGACTTTGGTTGAAAAACCAAGGAATGTGCATGCGATAGGCACAAAATGGGTGTTTAAGTGCAAGAGAGATGAAAAGGGGATTATTATAAGAAACAAGGCGAGGCTGGTCGTTAAAGGTTTTAATCAGCAAGAGGGGATAGATTATAATGAAGTGTTCGCTCCGGTGGCCAGGTTGGAAGCGATAAGATTGTTTTTGGCGTTTGCTGCTTTTAAGAAGATGAAAGTGTTTCAGTTGGACGTGAAGAGTGCGTTCCTCAATGGGAAAGTTGATGAGGTTGTGTATGTTGAGCAACCTCCGGGTTTTCCTGACCCAGACTTTCCTGATCACGTGTACAAGTTGAGCAAGGCGCTGTATGGATTACATCAGGCACCTCGTGCCTGGTATTCAACGTTATCGGACTACTTGCTAGAGAATGGTTTTGAAAGGGGTTTGATTGACAGCACACTGTTTGTGAAGAGAGATGGAAGTGACTTCCTGCTAGTTCAAGTCTACGTGGATGACATCATATTTGCTGCATCAAGAGTCTCCATGTGTTAGGAATTTGAGGCCGTCATGAAGAAAAGATTTGAGATGAGTGCTATGGGTGAACTAACGTTCTTTTTAGGATTGCAGGTTGATCAAAAGAAGGATGGGATGTTCATTCATCAAACAAAATATGTTCATGATGTCCTCAAGCGCTTCAAGATGGAGGACTGTTCTCCATTTGACACTCCAATTTGCGTCAACCACAAGTTGGGAGCTGAAATAGACGGTGACGCAGAAGTGGACCCAACTCAGTATCGGGCTATAATAGGTTCTTTGATGTATTTGACTGCTTCTAGGCCTGATATAATGTTTGCTGTTTGTCTTTGTGCTCGTTTTCAGGCAAACCCAAAGGAATCTCACATGAAGGGTGTGAAGAGGATTTTGCGGTATCTCAAAGGCAAGCCGAAGCTAGGGTTGTGGTACCCGAAGGGAGGAGACGTGGAACTGGTTGCTTATACAGATTCTGATTATGGAGGGTGCAATCAGAGTCGGAAGTCGACAACAGGAGGATGTCAGTTTCTCGGTGGAAGATTAGTTTCCTGGCAGTGCAAGAAACAGACATCAGTCGCAATCTCTACGTGCGAAGCTGAATATATGGCAGCATCCAACTGCTGCTCTCAGGTTTTGTGGATTCAGCAACAATTGCGCGACTATGGTCTGAATTTCTTACTCACTCCTATTTTTATTGATAACACTGCTGCCATCTCAGTAATTAACAATCCCATGAAACATAGTAAAACTAAACATATTGACATTCGTCATCATTTCATACGGGATTGTGCTGAGAAGAAACTGATTAAGGTCGAAAAGGTCGATACGCTAGAAAATTTCGCTGATTTATTTACAAAAGCGTTTGATAAATCCAGATTTCAAAACCTAATTGAGCTGAACGGGATGATCAATCCCGAGTAACCATGTTTTTTGTGTTTATTTAAAAAAAAAAACGTCACTATTGCTTAAAATTAGTCGGTTACCTCAGTTTGATGGACATATCCTCGGATATGTTTTGGTCCTCGTTTCTACTTGTAGAGAATGAGGGTCGCCATTAACCAGATGACTGAAAGTGACCGGGGCGGTTATGATGTGTTTTCTTTCTGTCGCTGAAAATTAGTCGGTCATACTTAGTTAGAAGGACACATACTTGTATGTGGTCGGTCCAGTTGATCCATTGGATCTTCAGGATTGCCGTTTACCTGAAGACTTTGACGTGATCGGGGCGATTGAAGTCAAATTTTTTTTGGGGAAATGAAATTACTTTTCAAGTCTGTTACTTCGTAAGAAGTTAGTTAGCTATGTTGAACGGAAAATTGATCCAACCATGGAAAATGATAGATATACTAACTTTGTGTGCTTAACTAGTGAAGTTATTAGGCTTAAAAGGCTTTAGGACAATCATTGTATGTCATGGTAACTTTTTATGGTGCGTAAAAGTAGATGTGATACAAATTAAATTTTACTTGATTTTATGTGGAAACTCCTTAAGAGTTTTGCGTGTCTTCATGTATATCTTTCCGAATGATAGGCAGAAAAGTGATTACCCAGTCATACACGAACCCATGTGTGTTCTGATTCCCGTGAAGATAGCGTTTCAAGATACTGCAGTGATCCAGATTCGGGACTTGCAGTTAATTTCTACTTTGAAGTCTATGTTGTTAAAAAAAATAATAATAATAATAATAATAATTTTAAATTAATCCTTAAAATTTAAGTGGGCAACAACTCAGAAATGTTAACTTATAATAAAAGATATTCTTTCAGCCAGATGATCTTTTACGAGATCGATAGGCAACAAAGGGCTGTGGCGCGTGAGCGGTTTACAATGTATCCACGATTCCTACAGATGATTTTCAATCATGTGGCTCCGACGCTGCCTCAACGACGTCCTATTCGATACGTGGAAAGTGTGACAAAATGTATCTTTGCACAGTGTCGCACTTCCAGCGCACGAAGCAAGCCTGAGCTGCGTCCCAGGCATACTCCGCTCTTTGGGTACCTTATAAACCCGGAGTATGTGCCTGCGGCAGGGGACGAGTTCAGAGACCCAATACCACAACAGGCGGCAGCACCCCAGGCTGTATCAGCTGCGCCTGCTGTATCTGCTGCTGTGTCAGCTGCAGAGATTGACCTTGATGCCATGTTGGGAGGCCAAGGAATGTTTGATATGGACCGAGTTGATCCTCAAGAGAATATTCAAGTCTCGGGTCCACAGGCTGACTTTGATGATGTGATGGAAGAGGCTAGACGGATGATGGTAACGCATGAGAGAACAATTGGGAAACAAAAGAGAACTGTTGACGACGACGACGAGGAAGATGATGAAGAAGAAGCTGTGCAGCTGGTGAGAAAGCGTTCACGAAGGGAAAGGACAGGTATGGGTGTAGGAGCTGGAGAGACTTCACGGTTGGTACGTTTTGCTCCACCTGCCCTGTCTGGTATGTCCATTGTTCCTACCTCTGTGCAGGTATCGAGTACAAGCGCTACGGTTGTTCCTGTAGTGGCTACATCGTCGGCTGACATTCCATCGATCACGGCCGTCCAGACGTCGACTCCAGCAATTGTGTCTCTACCACCTCAAACGCTTACTCCATCGGTGGTAGTAGCACGATTTGTCGAGTCTACGGTCACCACTACTGCAGGGTTATCGGGTACGATACCACCTGCGGTCACGCCCACTTCAGACTCGGAACGAATAGCTTCACTAGAGCGGATTGTAGCTGAGCAGTCCAAGACTATTCAAAGCCTAGTGGAAGCAAATCAACTGCAGGCATCCCTCCTGGCTGAGCACGGGAAAGTTATAGATGCCTTGAAGGTGTTCTTGGCATCTCAGGGGGAGATGAGCTGTAGAGGAGATGAGCTGAGGACCAAAAGAAGAGAAGACCGAGACGATGATCCCAATGCATCGAAAGATGCAGGTGGTGAGTTGCCAAGAACTACTATAGCTCTTGGGGCTTCCACAGCTGAGGGGGAGTCTACAGCTGGTGATGATGTGGTTGCTGTTGGTGATGATGTGGATGTGGTTGAAGATGTTGAGATTGTTGATGATATGATTGATGCGCTGAAAGAGATAGACGATATGTTAGAGGATGATGAGTTGATAAATGAAGATGATGTTTTGCCAATCGATGAGATCGAAAAGATTGGTGCAGAAATTGTGGTTGAGAATGTGATAGAAGAAGGAGAGATTGTTGAAGAAAATGTAGAGCATGAGATCCCTGTGGTTGAACAGTCGACTATATGTGAAGATGCTGCGGTTGACAACACTGAGTGGGAAGATCAGCCAAACTGGAAGGAAGGCTGCGCTCAGTGGTTTGTAAAGATGAAGAAGCCAGCAGTACCGACGATGTTCAAAAAGTCGTATAATATAAAGGGATATGCAGAATCAAAGAAGGGAATCATATGCTGGTTGTACGATGAAGAGTTGAAACTATTTGTGATCAAACGTTACGACGGCATTCAGTACTTCAAGAAGATGTTAAGATCCCTGAATACCTTACAGGAGTGTGAGGTGAAAGACTTAGCAAGACTGGGGCTGATAAACAGAAGCGATGATAACATGGCGAGAGTAATTGGGAAAATTGTTTGGAAGGAGGCCATTAAAGATAAAAAGTTTGAACTTCTGAAGCCTCAGAAAGGGAAGTTAGTAGAAGACAAAGATAGAGGGATGAGGGCAGACGGCAAACCATGGATGGTTATGAAGTATAAACCAGTCCGTCATTTAAAAGAAGTGCCGATGAAGGTGATGCCCAAGAACGTCTTGAAAGACTTGAAGTGGTGGTACGTGGATTGTGAAACTGCTGAAGCGGTCATGGAGGATGAAGATGAGCAAGAGATCATGAGAGTGTATGATCCTATGCACTTAGTCAATCTGTCTCAAGCTGACTTGCAGGTACTACATGCTAAGAAGATCTTCTATATTCCTGCTTGGAAAGAGGAAGCTAAGAAGTACCAGAAGTTGGTTTCTGTATGTGTTAGACAGGGAGTGCATGCTTGAAGAGATGAAGAGAGAAGACGAGAGATTACAAGACACAAGCTTTGAAGATCAAGATATGAAGCTACTGCCAAGGGGGAGTCTGTTGGTACATAAATGTCAGTAGTTCATAGTCTAGCGTTTGTAATCGAGTCTGTAATGTAATTATGTTTAAGTTTATGTTTATGTATGTAAGCGAAGTTGTCAACAAGTTCGCTTAGGCGAACTTGTTGAACAAGCGAAGTTGTCGACAAGTTCGCCTAGGCGAACTTGTTGAACGAGCGAAGTTATGGACAACTTCGCCTGAATATATCGGGCGAAGTTGTCGTGTCTATATATACTGTAGCCGACGGTGTGTTTAGGTTACGAGAGAGGAGTCAGTTGTTGAGTTCAGTGAACGTGTCGAGAGTCTGTAATAGACGTGTTTCAAGTTATAATATATAACGTGTTCGTTTGTATCGCGTGTGATTGTTTTACGTATTCTACGCTCGTAACTACCTACGCAGGGATTCCGCACCTACGTAGATAGCGATATCCCGTGTAAGATCCGTCCGGGAACCTACAGTATACGATGTTTAAGATCTGACAATGGAGGGGAATATGTATCCCAGGAGTTCTCAAGATTTCTAAGAGACCATAAGGTGGCAAGACAGTTCACGTGTTCTAATACACCTCAACAAAACGATGTTTCGAAAAGAAAGAATCGACATATAACCGAGACGGCCAGGAGTATGATTCATGATAAAAATGTACCAGGACGTTTTTGGGCGGAGGCTATTAAAACCGCAACGTATGTGATAAACAGAACACCACAGCAAGGTCTAAAATATAAATCTCCATTTGAGAAGTTAAAGAACGTGAGGCCAACCGTTAGTCATCTAAAAGTTTTTGGTTCCGTATGCTACGTGTTTATACTGGGTCATCTTCGTCATAAACTCGAGAAGAAATCAACGCGGTGCATTTTTATAGGGTATGATTAAGAGCGCAAGGGTTGGCGGTGTTGCGACCCAGACACCGGTAAATGTTATACCTCTCGGAATGTAATCTTCGACGGAGCTTCGTCGTGGTGGTCAAGAAATAAAGAAGCGCTGCCAGACTCAATTCTACTACAAAAAAGTCTAAAGTCATCCACGCTTGATGTCACTCTAATGGATGGCGAGAATGAAAATGAAAGTGAAGAACATGAAGCTACGACAGCAGATGTGAGCGACCATGCAAACCAACAAGGAGAATCTGAAGACACGTCTTCTGTGAGAAGAACAACCCGACAAAGAAAGCCAAATCCTAAGTACGCTAATATGGCCATTGTGGTGGATGAATCTGAAGAACTAGAACCAGAATCATTCCAACAAGAACGGTCTACGCAAGAATGGGTGAGTGCAATGGAAGAAGAGATCTGTGCACTAAAAGCAAATCAGACGTGGGAGCTCGTCCCTAAACCAAAGGAGGTACAACCAATTTCTTGAAAATGGGTGTATATATTAAAACGGCGAGCAGACGGTACCATTGACATATTTAAAGCACGATTAGTAGCCCGTGGTTTTTCTCAACAATACGGGCTAGATTATGAAGAGACGTTTAGCACGGTAGCTAAAATTACCATGGTGCGTGTATTATTAGCGTTGGCGGCTTGTAACGGATGGAAACTTTGGCAAATGGATATGAATAACGCTTTCTTGTATGGCGATTTGGATCGTGTTATTTATATGGATCAACCTACTGGGTTCGAGAACATTACACATCGAGACTATGTGTGTAAATTAAAGAAGGCACTCTACGGGCTTAAGCAATCGCCAAGGGCATGGTTTGGAAAGATGGGCGAATTTCTAAAGCATAACGGCTTCGAAAGTACATCTGCAGATGCAAGTTTGTTTGTAAGGAAAGAATGTGACAAAGTTGCTATTTTTCTGGTATACGTGGATGACTTAGTAATTACTGGTGACCTTGTTGATATAATTGCTCAAGTTAAAGCAAACTTAAATACCAGATTCTAGATGAAAGACTTAGGTGAATTAAAACATTTTTTGGGCTTAGAGGTTGAGTACAGTAAGTCATGCATCAGGTTATATCAAAAGAAATATGTAGTTGACATTCTTAGAAAGTTTGACCTGTTGTATTCTAAGCCGGAAACTACACTGATTGATGTTAACAACAAATTATACGCTGATGAAGGAAAGTTATATGAGAACCCTACCGAGTACCGGAGAATGGTGGGAAGTCTCATATACCTAACATTGACCCGTCCAGACATATCATTTGCAGTGGGGGTATTGAGCCGGTTCATGCAACAACCATGTTTGCCTCATGTATATGCCCTTAAATCGAGTGGTGAGATATGTTAAAAACACCATTGGTTACGGAATAAAGTTTGAGAGGGAGCCCATTGTTATGCTACAAGGTTTTTGTGATGCAGATTACGCAAGTGACCCGAGCACAAGGAGATCAACTACTGGGTATGCATTTATGACAGGTGGAAGTGTTGTATCATGGTGCAGTAAGCGACAACCAACAGTTTCATTATCAACAACGGAAGCAGAGTACAGAGCCGCTGCTATGGCAGCTCAAGGGATGGTATGGCTGGTACAACTTTTGAAGAATCTGAATCAGAAAATAGAATATAAAGTCAAGTTGTTTTGTGATAATCTGTCTGCAAAACAGTTAGCCGAGAATCCGACATTTCATGCGCGAACCAAGCATATTGAGGTACACTATCATTTCATAAGGGAAAAGGTTTTAGAGGGAGAAGTCGATTGGGTGTATATCGACACGAATAATCAAGTTGCTGATGTGTTAACAAAAGGTTTGGCTAGTGTGAAAATTCGAGAGCTATGCAAACACATGGGGTTGGAAGAGTTCGGTGTTGAGAGAGAGTGTGAAAATACAACACTGAATGGGTCTAAATATAACAGGCTGATGTTTAAATCAAATACCGGGCTAGCAAAGTGGGCTAGGAGTGAATCGGAAGTTTAGACTAAAGATTTGGATGTGGTTCAAGTTTGAGTTAATTTAAATTTCTTTTGTTTTTAATGTTTTTGAATTTGAGTAGGAGTCAAATAAAGTTCCGTAAGGAACAAGTTAATGGTAATATAAATAGGTGTTGAGTCAAGAATTTGACCCAAATGAAGAGATTTGACCTAAAAGAAGAATATGGAAGATTGGAATCTTCTCAACCTCCTCAGAAACTGCTAAGTATTGAATTCTAGCACACCTTAGACCTTCGAGTAAGCTTTTACTTAGCCGAGTACGAGATTTTGCCTTCCGGGCAAGGTTTACTTCAAATAGTCTTCCTAAGTGGATATCCGAGCAAGGTATGCTTTTTAGTGATTTCCGAGTAAGGTTCATTAATTTGGCATATCCGAGTAAGGTTCACCTTGTCAAGTAGGGTTGTTATTCAAGACCAAGTATTTTACTCTTTCGAGTAAGGTTTGGTCAACTAAGTCCAAGAAGCCAAGTAATTGGAAGACCGGGCAAGGTATTCTTTAATAATTATGGTCCGAGTATACTTGATGAGTTGATGGAATATCTCTAAGTTATATCGAGTAAGGTTCTGCTCAAGTAAGGTATGTACTCCCGAGTACGCCTTATCAATAAGTTGTTCAACTGACAATGAGCCGAACAGGATGATAGAAGAACAAGGTTGCTCGTAAGGATTTGTCGAGCAAAGTTTGATAAGTCCAAGAAGATTGAAGTCTACTCGGTGAATATTTTACTTGGTAAAATATTCTTTAAGTAAAGTCTACCCGGAAACTGATTCCGAGTATACTTCTATGTTTACCAAGTCTGAAGGAAGGCCGAGTACACTGCGTACCCGGAGACTGAAGTTTAATGAAAAGCCTACCCGGAAGACTTGTTTTACACTTAGTATATTTTTGAATATGTAAATTGAATATGTACTATCAGGATAGGGTTTCTAGAAGGAATGACAGCCTGTCTTAGGTTGGCAGGCCTATAAATAGAATAATTAGGGCACGCCGCCAGAGGAGGAAGGAGAGACACAATACGGATAAGACCGACACATTAATTGAAAGAATATTGTGTGTGTGACGGCTGTCCTAGGATTCCTTCTAAACCCTAATCGATTATCCTTTTGTATGATTAACTTTATATAAATGGAAATCTTTTGAGTGAATCCTGTGTGTGTCTTCATATTTTGAATACTCATTGCAACCGTATGTTTGTTATTGATTCCGCCTTTAACAAACGGTCATCTTTCTAAATATAGTAACTCGTTATTAACTCTCTTGTCAACACGATTAATTTTGTGTGAGTTATGACATGATTGATTAAGATCCGAGCCGAATCGACCATCATAATCGGGACCTGACAAGTGGTATCAGAGCTTGTTGCTGCTATTTTTAGAAAGATTGTTGCTGATTAAGTTTTGAAGAAGAATGACGTAAGTAGAGCACTGTTCGATTGATTTGTGACGTCAGAAGCTCTGTTCTTCATTTTTCTTCAAGATCTACAATTTTTAGGTGTTTTTTTTTTCCTTATTTCACTTAAAGCTTTGTTTTTTATTATTGAATCTTGTTCTATTCATATCAGACACCTTAGATCTAAGAATTTATTTTCAGATCTGATTGTTTTACTCTATTTTTGATAAGAACTTAACTTTTATTTTAAGAAAATGTCTGGATATGAGGAACAAGAGGTGTCTACTAATAAGATACCTAGATTGTATGGTCAGGAGAACTTTTCCAAGTGGAAAGTGCTTTTTGAGGCTGCCGTTTGTTATAATGATGTGGATATGTGGAATTCTATCAAGAATGGCCCACAAGCTGCTGTTGAAGAAGGTGCTAATGCAAATGCTATTGCTGCTGTCAGAGAGAGAATGAGAAAAGTTGATGACAGAGCATTGGCTATGTTCAAACTTGGTCTGTCTTGGGAAATCCTCACAAAGGTTGCACATCATCAAAGTGCTAAGGCAATGTATGATGCAATCCTTGAGATGTATGAAGGGAACACTGAATTGAAAAACATTAAGAAGCAAAGACTGAAGCAACAGTTAGAAAGA
This sequence comes from Bidens hawaiensis, assembly GCF_021521415.1. Lineage (NCBI taxonomy): Eukaryota > Viridiplantae > Streptophyta > Magnoliopsida > Asterales > Asteraceae > Bidens > Bidens hawaiensis. The sequence continues at coordinate 33,181 of NW_027498747.1, read as the reverse complement.
TTCAAGTATAGAGATGGTGAAAGGTTGAAGTCAATACTAGAACGTTTTCTGAGTATTGTGAATGAGTTGAGAACAACTGATTATGTAATGACTGACTTTGATTTGAATACAAAGTTGCTCAACTCAATGCCAAAAGAATGGTATACTGCTTGCAAATTCATCCTTCAAAAGCAAAATTTCAATGAATTGAAATTGGATGATGTAGTGTGTTTTCTTCAAGCTGCTGAACTTGAAATGATTGAGAATGAAATGATCAAGGAAGATAAACCAAGTTTCAATGTGTCAAATGCTTTAATTGCTCCAATGGGGAATCTTACAACAAAGAATCAACAACAAATTCCCATCATTGAAGAACCAAGTGATCACAACAATGAGACTGCTAGGTCATTCATTGGAGGTGGTTCAAGCAGTCAAGGTGGTCAACAGAGGTTTAATGTTCAATTGATTGATGATGATTCAGCCTCTGTGGGAAATGGAAATGCCTAAAGTGCTGGTGCAGGGCATGTTCAAGGGAGTGATGCACAAGCCCTAATGTCTATGTTCACTGAATCCTACAATGCATTTGTGGCCAAAAACTTGATTCACACAAGTGTAGTGCTGGATGATTTGGAACAAATAGATGCTGATGACCTTCAAGACATGGATCTCAAATGGCAAGCTGCAATGTTGGCATTAAGAAGCAAGAGACTGTACAATAGAACTGGTAGATCACTAGTTTCTGGTCCAAATGAAAGAATAGGATTTGACAAGTCCAAGGCTATCTGCTACAACTGTCAACAGCCTGGACACTTTGCAAGAGAGTGCAATATGCCAAGGAACTTTCAAGTCAATCAGTTCCAACAGCCTAGAAACCAACAACAATACCAGCAGAATGTGCATAGAAACAACAACCAGCAGAACTTCAACAATAACCAAGGTTTCAATCCCAACAACAACAACTTCCATCCAAACAACAACTTCAATCCCAATTTTAACAACCACTATCAGCCTCAGATGAACAATCAGCAGGGTATGAATCAGAATCAAGTATATCAAATGAACAACAATCAGATTCAAGCTGTTCAAAACCCTGCAACTAACAACATTCCAGCAAACCAAAATCAACCAAGAAATCAAGGCAATGTGGCAGTAACTACTCAGCATGAGGGAAGCTTTGACTGGAGTAACCATGAGGAAGATATAGCAGATGATATCAGAAGAGCTAATGTGGCATTCATGGCCATAGACTCTGCATCTTCATCTAAGGTATATTCTGATCCTAATGCTGATTTACCTAAACTTGTAAATGAATTAAAAGAAAAGGTTGGTAAGCTGGAAAGTGAGTGTTTTAAAAAACAGAGCATTATCAATGCTTATGAGGCAAGTGAGATTGTTAGTGAGGAAAGAATGAAAAGTTTGGAAGAGGATTGTATGAATAGCTATAGAGCTCAGACAAGATTCACAACAGAAATTAGTGGGTTGAAGAAGATGGTGATTGATGAAAAGGTGCTGAATACAAAGCTGCAAACTGAAAATGAATTCCTAAAGAACTTAGTTTCAACTGGAAATATTTGTGGAATTCTGAATAAAGTAACGGAAGATGAAAAGTACAAGGCTGTTCCACCACCATTCAACGACAACTTTATGCCTAAAGTTGACAAAGAGAAGAGAAGTGCTTATCTACAACAATTCAAAGATGTGTTTCAAGACAAATAAGCTGTTGCAGATTTGTACAAGAATGTTGAAGTGAGTGAAGATGGTGAATTTGTTATGAAGAAAGAACTGAAAGAGGAAAAGTCAATTAGGGTTCAAGTCTCTGAAGATGACTTTGATTCATATGAGTTGGATCAAGATGATCTGAGTGATTTGAGTGATCAAATTACTGAAAAGGAAATTCAAGCTGCTGAAAAAGGAAGAAAATATAGAAAGCCTGAATCTGTTGATCAACTTCCAAAGTATCCTCCAGTTACACATAAAATGAAAAGAATGAATGAGCAAATGAGAAGAGAACATGTTTCTTTTGACATTGGTGAAAAGAGGAATGTGTGTTACAATGCTGTCAGACCTCCAAGCAAAAAGTTTTTGGAAAAACTAGAAAAGAACAAGAAAAAGAAGGTAAATAAGGAAGAAATGGATATAGAATATTTTACTCCTATTTATCCTATATTTTCAAGTGTTGAAGACTTTGATGTGGGTGAGGTAGAAACTGTTGAGGAATATGAAAGAAGAAAGTCAAGATATAGAGAGAATGAAGATGATCAACCACTGAATTTGAAAAGGGTTGTCTTTGTTAAAGGGAATGTGGAAAGAAGTGATATCAGAATGACTGAGTTTGTTCCATTCTCAATTGATTTTGACAATCTGAAAAACAAAAAGACAATTGGTATAAAAGAGCCCAAACCAAGTGAAAGATTCAGGAGACCAAAAGAACATGAGATGTTCAAAAGAAAGGTGTGGTGTAGAAGGTGTGATGAATATGGACACCATACTGATTCATGTAATGAGAGACTCAAGTTTTAGCCATTTTATGTCCAAAATGGAACAAAGTTTGGTCAAGACTTTGTTTTGTACAAAGAGAAGTATGCCATGTATTTGGGAAAGGGAAATGTGAATAGCATAGAGACAAGAGTTGAAGTGAAGGCTGAGACCAAGAAGAAGAAGCAAATGACTGAGAATGTGAGAAGATGTAAATCACCTCAGAAGCAAAAGCAGGTGATAATGAGGAACCAGTCATTGAAATTTACCAAAAATACTCATTCAGTCAAGTCTGATGAGTCACAAGAAACATCAGGCAGTGAGAAATCAAGAAGAAAAACTGTATATCAAAGAAAGAAACAAGCTGTACTCACTGGTGATGAAAAGTTCTTGTTAAAACATGGATATGAACCACAGGGTTTCACATGGAAACCTAGAACTGAAGCTAAAGTTGAAGCTGTGACTGGTGTAAGAAACTTCTCAGAAACTAAGGACTATGTCTTACAAGAAAAGAGAACTGCCTCAGTTGAGCTTGACAATTCAGCTTCACTTGTTAAGACACCAAGAGAGTGTGGATATGAAACTGATCATTCAGACAACTTGGAGATCACTCATGAAGATCCTGAACCTACTACACTCACTTCCCAAGCTGCCACTGAAATTGACACTGATAAGTTGCAAGTTGAAGAAGCTTGCATCTCATCACTGAACTAATCAAATTTCTTTTTGTGCAGGAACAGGCCACTCCATTGAATGATATATGGTATATGGATAGTGGTTGTTCTAGGCACATGACTTGTGACAAGAGGTCACTTGTGAATTATGTAGAGAAATATGAGGGTCCAGTTGCCTTTGGGAGTGATGAAAATGGTGGAAATATTGTAGGTAAAGGGATATTGACAAATGGGAAGGTGTCTTTTGACAATGTCTTTCATGTTGAGGGACTACCATACAATTTGTTGAGTATATCTCAAATGTGTGATAAGGGTTACAAAGTCAGTTTTGATGATTCTCATTGTTTCATCTTAAAACCTGAGTTTGTGATCCCACCTGAAATGATTATGATGATGGCACCATGAAATGGCAACCTGTATGAGTTGAATATGAAAGATGCTATTTCAAGAGGTGGTGCATGTTTTGTTTCCAAAGCCACTGAAAATGAATCTAAATTGTGGCATAGGAAGTTGTGTCATGTGAACTTGAAGAATATGAATAGACTGGTCAAGGGTGAACATGTGATTGGTTTGCCTACAAGAGAATTTAAGTTAGATGATCATTGTGACTCATGTCAGAAGGGAAAACAACACAAGTTTACTCATAAGACAAAGCTCATCAATTCAATTGATCAACCTCTTGAGTTACTTCACATGGATCTTTTTGGTCCTGTGAGTGTACCAAGTATTGGAAAGAAGAGATACTGTTTGGTGATCATTGATGACTATTCAAGATATACTTGGGTTTATTTCCTAAGTACCAAAGATGAGTCTGCTGAGTTGATCAAGGGTTGTGTTACAATGATTGAAAACAAACTGAATAAGAAAGTAAAGATGATGAGAAGTGACAATGGTACTGAGTTCAAGAATGGAGTTATGGAAGAATTTTGTGCTCTGAAAGGAATAAAGCAACAATTTTCAGCTCCAAGAACTCCTGAACAAAATGGTGTTGCAGAAAGGAGAAACAGAACACTAATAGAAGCTGCAACAACCATGTTGGCTGATGCTAACTTACCTGTCACATTCTGGGCTGAAGCAATCAACACTGCTTGTTATGTTCAGAACAGAGTGCTTGTGAACAAAAGGCATAATAAAACTCCTTATGAGATTTTCAACAATAGAAAGCCTTACATCAAGTTCTTCAAGCCCTTTGGGTGCAAATGTTTTTTATTAAACACTAGAGACTATTTGAACAAGTTTCAAACTAAGTCACTAGATTGTTTCTTTGTTGGATATTCTACTCACTCAAAGGCATACAGAGTCTATGTGAAATATCACATGAGTGTGATAGAGTCATCTGACATTATTTTTAATGAGAATCAATTCAACACAGTCAGTGGTGCAACATGGCTGTTTGATCATGAAAAGTTAATAAAGTCATTCAAGATTTATTCTGAAGACTTTGATGATACATTCTACAAGACCAGTTTACTTGAAGAAAATAAGAAGAAAGAACTGGACTTGGAAGAATTGTGGAAAAAGGTTGCTAGGAAAGAAAAGGAATACACTTTTGTGAAAAGCTCCTCAAGCAAAGACATTGAACAAGATCAGGAGATGACAAGTCAAGATAGTCCTAATGAACAAAATGATCATGTTCAGAATGGGAGTATCACAGGCAACAAATCCAATGATGAAGAAGCTGCAACAACAGCAAGATTTCAAGACTTGTTTCAAAGTTTGAATCTGGGAAACAATGGTACATCCACTTCAGGACAAACCAATGATGAAGCACCAGAGTTTCATGATGCAGAAGCTGATTTGATCATTGAAGAACCTGAAATCAATGAAACAAATCTTGACACAAATTTGTCTACAAATATGATAATACAAATTCCTACTGTTGAAAAGAATCATCCTGCTGAAAATATCATTGATGACTTGCATGAAAGAGTAACAAGAAGTCATTCTGAGATAGCAAACATCTGTCTGTACTCTTGCTTTCTATCCCAATTAAAACCAAAGAATATTGCTCAAGCTTTAAAAGACAATAGTTGGGTAGAGGCAATGCAAGAGGAATTGGCCCAGTTTAGAGATTTACATGTATGGGATCTTGTAGACAAGCCACATGACAGATATGAAATTGGAACCAAATGGGTGTTCAGAAACAAAAGGGATGAAAGGGGTTTGGTGATTAAGAACAAAGCTAGACTTGTAGCACTGGGATGTCTTCAAAAGGAAGGGATAGACTTTGAGGAAGTGTTTGCACCAGTTGCAAGACTGGAAGCCATAAGGATTTTTCTTGCATATGCTGCCTCAAAGAACATTAAAGTATTCCAGCTTGATGTCAAATCTGCATTCCTTAATGGAAAGATTGATGAAGAAGTGTATGTGGCTCAACCACCAGGTTTTGAGGATCCCATGTATCCAAACAGGGTGTATAAGTTAAACAAAGCCCTTTATGGATTGCATCAGGCTCCTAGAGCATGGTATGATGAGTTATCAACTCATTTACTTGAAAATGGCTTCACAAGGGGAGCCATTGACAAGACACTCTTCTACAGAAGAAAAGGTTCAGATTTGCTGCTTTTACAAGCCTATGTTGATGATATCATCTTTGGATCTACAAATGAAAATATGTGTTTGGAGTTTGAAGAGGTGATGAAGTCCAAGTACAGCATGAGTTCCATGGGTGAAATGAATTTCTTTCTGGGACTGCAAGTTCAACAAAAGGATGAAAGAATCTTCATTCACCAAGCTAAGTATGTGCAGGACATTCTGAATAAGTTCAACCGTCATGACTACAAGGCTGCCTCAACTCTAATGGACACCAAAGAAAAGATGATAGCTGATGAAAAGGGGGAGTCAGTTGATGAACATGAATACAGAGCCAAGATTGGATCTCTGATGTATCTGACTGCAACAAGACCGGATATCATGTTTGCTGTGTGTGTATGTGCTAGGTTCCAATCAAATCCAAAAGTCTCCCACATGAATGCTGTGAAAAGAATATTCAGATATTTGAAGGGAAGACCAGACTTAGGGATTTGGTATCCAAAGAACCAATCCTTTGATCTGATTGCATATACAGACAGTGATTATGATGGATGCAATATGAGTAGAAAGTCAACATCAGGGGGATGCCAGTTTTTGGGTGAAAGGCTAGTGTCATGGCAATGCAAAAAACAGACCACAGTGTCAATCTCCACTGCAGGATCTGAATATGTTGCTGCATCTGCCTGCTGTGCACAAGTTCTCTGGATTCAGAATCAGATGCTGGACTATGGTTTGAATTTTCTAAATACCCCTATTCTGATTGATAATACTGCTGCATATTTTACTGTTAAGAATCCTGTGCAACATTCTAAGACTAAGCACATTGAAATCAGACATCACTTCATCAGAGATAGCAGTGAAAAAGGTTTGATTGAAATGCAAAGAGTTGATACAAGTGATAATCTGGCTGACCTATTCACCAAACCACTTGATAGAACCAGGTTCAACTTTCTTTTGAAAGCCCTGGGAATGATCAACTCTGATGAAATCTGATTAAGGATGTGTGCTTGGTTGTGTACCTCTATGTGCTACTTGAATATTTTAGAAGAGGTCACACATGTTGAATATGTTGCTGAATATGTTGCTAAATATGTTACTGAGTATGTTCTATGCTATGTGACTTAACTGTTTCTATGTGTGTCTCTCTGTGATAACTGTTTATTTTCTTAGAGATTACACATATTGAATATGTTTCAACTGAATGTTGATTGAATATGTTTTGATTATGTCACTGTTTTGAAGTTAACTGATAGGTGGTTAAGTAACTATCTGTGCAATTTGTTTGAAATTGATGATAATTCTTGACTATCATGTTAACTGATATGATGTTATGATAAGTAGTTTGATCTGTTTAGGTGAGATTAATTGCTTATATAATGTCATGAGTAATCACATGTTTATGGTTACTTGAATATGTTCTTAATCTGATCTTCTGAAGTTGTTAAGATAGAATAGACATTGAATGTGAGTACAGTCTGTTTTTCTTGATGATGAAAGAATGATTATGATTTGAGTATGTGATGCAACTGTTTATGTCAAAATGTGTTTTATGACAAAATTAAGTGATAAAATGAATTTTTTAATGAATTTTGCATAAATACTATATTTTGGTCAAAACATGAGCAAGTTGATTAATGGTGTAGAGATATGATAAGATTATTCAGTTCAAGCTTTTAAGAAGCTTAATAGAAGGATTTTTATAGGGAAAGGTCTCAAGTAGTTATTTTTGCTGAAAATTATGTCATTTGCCCAGTTGGAAGGACATGCACTTGTGTATGTTTGGTCCTTAAATCTCTATAGATTCAAAGGATAGCCATTGACCTGAAAACTGAATGCATTTGAGGCAATTATGACTTGTTTCTTATTTCTTCACTTAAAACTATGTCAATAACTCTGACTTAGATAGGACATATATTCACATGTATGTTTGGTCATGTTGACCACCTTTGGTCAAACAGGATAGCCATTAACCTGACAATGAAGAGGTATTGGGGTGATTGAATATTAAACTGTATTTATGGGAAATGATAGTACATTGACTACTTAGCTGATCATATGGAATTATTAGGCTAAAAAGGCCTTAGTATAGTCATTAACATGTATGGTTGCTTTCCCATGATGATGTAAAATCTAAGGTGATATAAACATAATGAATATGCTAATCTTTATGTGGAGATGCATAGTTGTTTTGCATGTCTCAAGATAGATCTCTCCGAATAATATGGCAGAAAAGTGATTACCCAGTCATACACAAGCCTGTTGTTATTTGGTCAACCAAAATGAAACATTTTTTTTTAATATGACAAAGAACATGCTTTAAGAAAATTTGAGAAAATATCAAAAACAAGGGGAAGAATGAATAAGTCAACCAAAAGTTGATAAATGTTTTAAATATTTTATCAAACAAGAGGGTTACAATAAGAACTACAAAGATGTTGACAAAATCTGTCTCATCTTGAATGAAAGGCATGTTGCTAACTGTAAGTCCAACGTTCAACCTCTATACATGTTTGAATATCAAAAGTCCAAAAATACAATAAGTTCTGTCATACAAAAACTATTTTTGACCAAATACAGGAGGTTGGAGTCAAATTGGGGTGATCTGGGGAAAGCCAAATAAGCTTTGAGAAGAGATATGAGGCATCAGAGCACAGTGTTGACCATTATTGCATTATGCTCAAATTGAACCATAATCATATCACCAAAGAGATGAAAATCATGCTAAGTTTATACCTGCTGTTAACCTATCTAAGTTGTCATAATAATGCTGAGAGTGAAGTATTGAGAAAGCTACCTAGTCAATATGATCCCATTCCTAAGATCTTTTCAGTTTATAAAAGAAATTGTTTTGAAGTGAAGTATAACTGAAATTTGATCTCTTAATGCACCATTTGCTCTTAAACTGTGTTCTGAAATGATACATAACTTAGAAATGTCTTTGACAAGTGGTTTAAGTCAAAAAATATTGCATTTTGCCTAAAATAGGTTGAATATGTAAGTTCGAGTAAGGCTTGATGATTTATAACCTTCTCGAGCACAAACTGTTTGAATATGTATTTTCGGGTAAGGTTTAACCTCTCCGAGTACAAAACAGTTGTCTATGTGTGAATATGTTGTTTCGGGTAAGGTTTGATAGTTTTCAACCTTTCAGAGTAAGCTTAGTCATTTCTGACTAACTTTCTGATTTTCGAGCATACTTTGAAGTGTTTACACTTTTCGGGTAGAGTACACCGTTGGACTCATTTTCCCGAGTAAGCTTGAAGTCTTGAGATGTTATGTGTTGAAATAGCTAACTGTTAACAAGAAATTCTTGTTTCGAGTAAGCTATGCATGTTATATGTTAGCTTCGAGTAAGCTATGCATGTTATATGCTGATTGTGTTTTCAAGCAAACTTTGTGAACTTAAGTGAGTACACCGAGTAAGCTTTGGGTAAATATGTTGTTAAGAAAGGTTTGTTAATCTTTATGGGCACACTTAGATGTTACTGTTTAAGTTTGTCATGTTTCGGGTATGTTTTGATATGATGAGTTTCCTCGAGCAAGGGCATACCTGATGATTGAATGTGTTTATCCTAGCAAGCTTAGTGCTAACTTAGGATTTTCGAGCAAGCCCAATGAAACTTTAGACTATAGTACACTTAAATGTTTATGTGGTTAATTTCATTCCGAGCATGCTCTGTGATATATGTGTTTATGATTTCTTTGAAATTACAAGTGTTTTCGGGCAAACTTTGTTTTCCGAGCACACTTTATATTTCGGGTACACTTGTGTTCCTTCAATATACTTGGTAATTTTTCAAAACTTAACTTTCCGAGTACACTGTCTGCTAGAATTTGGTTTCGAGCACACTTTGTATTATATGAAGGTTATTCGGGTATATTTTACATAAGGTTGTTGTCCGAGCACACTTTACATTTGAAAGAGTGTTCGAGCACACTATGTGATTCATACTTAAATGAATACGTTGTTTGAATATGATTAGTTAATATGACAAAATGTGATTATGATTTTTAGGGTTCATGCTTGATGAGTTTTAATTTGAATTTGAGAAATCTTTGTGAGGATCTTAATTGATTCTCAGTGAGAATGTTTATTTGATAACTATACTTGATTATTTGTCTTGTGATTTATTTCTCAAGAAATCAAGTATTTCAGGTAAGCTTTGTTCATTATATCTTAACTTTAAATTAATTTACTTGATCGAGCAAGGTTTAAATAGAGAAGTATTCGGGCAAACTTTATATTCAAAATGAAAATTTTTCGAGTAAAGTTTGACCGAGTAAGGTTTGTTAGTGGAAGTAGACCGAGTAGACTTTAGATAAATTAATTTTTCGAGTAAGGTCTTATGATCTTAAATGAGATTAAATGTTTTTAATATATCAAGTGGATAACGTTACTGGTTGACAGCTAGTAATTCACAAGAAGACAAAAAACATTTAAAACCCACTTTCAAAATGTATAAAAGAGGGACTTAGGCAAATTTTTCTACATTATTTCCCTCTATCTCTCTCCTTCCACTGCAAAACCTCTCTTACTAAGAAAAATAACCGACTTATCGAATTCAAGATTAATCCAAACCCTAATTTTTATCAGCCACTAATTCCGACTCAGTAAGCATAAAATTTTATGTTTTCCGATCACGATTAGATTGTAATGTGACTTGATTATGTATTCGAGTACTAACACTCTGTTTATGTGTTTAGGTTATTAATTTGTCGAAGAACAGGTTCTTGAAGATTTCTTTCTTTCTTCTTCATTTTTATAACTTGAAATTATCTAAAGTATTAAACTTTATGTCTAATTTCACTTTGAATATGTTTGTTTGTGAATTTCAGCTATGGCAGACAACGAGCCGAAGTATGTTTTTGAGCCGAAGCACAATATGTGCGCATTGTTACAAGTGACACCAGAAAATACACCAATGGCTCGAATGATTTCATGGATGGCGCGGTCGAATATCAATTTCGCTCTCACTGAAAGTCCAACTATTTACAGAAATCACTCCTTGGATTTCTGGAGATCAGCAGAGCTAGTTGAAGACGGTAATGAAAGACGAATAGAGGTAACCGTGGCCAGACAGGAGATACAGATCACTGAAAGGTTGATCAGAAGGTGTTTAAGACTGAATGATGATGATCACAACCACATAAACTTTGATACAAAGCATCTATTGAAGATTTTCAAAGAAACAATGGGGTATCAAGGAAATGTCCATGAGGGACAGTTTCAGAAGGGTTTATTTCCGATGCTGTACAGATTTCTGATTCACCACATTATTCATGGATTTGCTCCGAGGAAGGGATCATGGACTCTGATGAGTCATGATCTAGCAAATGCCACAGTTGGAACTATCTTTGATCTGCCCTTTAACTTTTCCAAGATGATTTTTGATGGGCTAGTAGGGAATCTAAAGAAGCCAGAGAGAAGGAGATTTTTGCAGTACCCAAGATTCCTACAGATCATTTTCAACAGCACCTTACAGGATTTACCAACAATTGGAGACACACATAAACTGCAAGATCCTGATGCTTACAAGAGAATAAAAAATCCAGGTGTCTCTAACAACTTTGATGCAAGTGTTCCATTTGAAATTTTACCTTGGTTGTTAAACCATGATCTGGCTGTTATGCCTGTGCCTGAGCTGAGCTCAGAGGAGGAAGAAGGGAGTGATGATGAGAGTGCTAAAGGAGACTCTGATGATGATGTTGATGGCAATGATGGCGGAGATGGTTTGGAGATGGAAATTATGTCACAAGAACAGGGGGAGCAAAGAGAAGAAATTGAACAACCAATCCCAACACTACCACACTCACCACCACCAACCTCACCACATCAAACACCACCTCAATCCTTTACCTTAGACCAACCTGAAACCTCCACACAACACTCACCACAATCACATACTTCACCACTTATAAGCCAAATCCAATCAGAACCATTTATACCTAGCACACAACAGACACAATCCCCATCCATCACTGAACAACCCACTTATGAGACATTCCCTACAACCCCACCCTCAAGCCAACAAGATAACACACTTCAAAGAAATATTGATCTAATGTTGGAGAATGCTGAGTTAAGAAGGAAAATTGAGGAAGTGTTGAAAGAAAATCAGGAGTTGAAATTGAGGAATGAGGAGGTGACTGGAGAGAATGTGAAATTGCTGCAGAGACTAGTAGAGGCTGAAGTGTTGATTTGAACCCTGGAGCAGGAGGTTGAGAAAACCTCAGCTGCCCCAAAACAGGGGGAGAATATAAATGATGATGATGTGGGTATGACTGATGAAGAAAGTGTTGAAAATATTGATGGTTTGAAAATGATTATGAATGACTATGATGTTAGTGATGAAAATGAAGTAGAAGTGTGTGGGAGGAAACAAATGAAAATGAAAAGTCAAATGATGATGAGAATGTGATTACAGAAGAACTGACTGAGATCATGGATGAAGAGATGCTGTTGAAAATGTAAATGTGGATGCTACTACTGAGGAACTGGTAAACACTGAACCTGAAGATGATCAAGAAGTTAGTTCCAAGAGGGCAGAGCATGATTCTGAATTAGATCAACTGTTCAAAGAAATTGATGAATATGAAACTTCTGATGAAGAAGAAGATGAAGAGCAGTTGAGAAAAAGGAAAGAAAAAGGTAAAGGGATAGCAACAGAGGTAGAGCCTGCTGTGTATGTTGAAAAAGATGTATCCTTTGTAGATACTGCTGCTACTGCTGCTCTTGCTGAGAAAGAAAGACTGATTAAAGAGTCAATGGAAAGGGAAGCAATTGCCCATTCCTTGACAGAAGAAGAGTTAGCACAGCAATACTTATTGATCAGACAAGCCAACATTGAAAAAAACGGACTGAAGATGAGGCTGATCAAGAAGTTATTGAGGTATTGATTAAGATGAAAAGGGTTGAGGAAGTGGAAAACTCTTTGGGCACAGTGGTCAGCATGTTTCAATCTAAAAGTCAAACATCAGAAACTGCTGCTGAACCATCAACCAATGAAATGATTATACCTGAAGAAATTGGCGAGTCAATTGCAACTATGGCTGCCAAGAAATGAGTTGAACAAGTAAAAGAGGACATGAAAAAGAACCCTACTGGTAACTGGGGAGAAAGAAGATTTGAAAAGACTTATCAAAGAAGGAAGAAATCTGCTAAGCAGACTGATGATGAACCAATCAGGGCAATTCCCTTGCAAACACTGAAACCAGGAGAAAAATTACCAGGGGTCCCTGATGTTAATGTTCCTGATAAAGATGAAAATGTTTCTGAACCAGAGCATCCTGCCTCTGATGAACCCAAAATAGATGCCATGATTGATCAATCAGATGATGAGGAGGATGACTCTGAGGAGTCTGATGAAGAGGGTGATGACAACCCTGATCAAGGAGGTGAGAAAGTTGGAACAAGCTCCACTGTTGAGACCCCTCAAACTAAAGAGACTTATATTCAAAGGGGAAACATTGAAATCAATGCAGAGGAAGTCTTAAAGAAGATTGAGAAGAGAAAGAAAAATACTGAGCATTATAAAACTTATTTGAAAGTTAGAGGCTATCCTGAAGCTGCCTTAGAAAAATACACTGCTGAACAAATTCAAGATCTTTACAACAGTGAGAAAGAGATAGTTTCAGAAAAGTTTGTGAAACAGGATGATAAGGTGGAATTGGAAGAATTAAAGAAGAAATATGATGGTATGTGTGGATATTTGATTGAGAAAGGCATGAAGCCTGAAGTTGTAAGAAATCTGAGTAAAGAGGCAGTATTTGACCAGTATTCCAAAAGAAAAGAGAAAGAGTTAAAAAGGGTCTATACTGAGAGCACAATTCAAACTGAACTACCTGATGAGCCTCCAAAGAAGAAAAGAAGAATTCAGACCTTAAGGGAGAAGGAAAAGGAGCTAGTCAAACCTGTTGAAATTCCTATCCCTCAAGATGATGTCAAACCTGAACAAGAAACTGAACCATTCATGCCTTGGGAGAATGAGGAAATGATCAGCATTCTAAGAAACATAATGATAAACAAGAGAGGGATGACTGAAGCAGATTTCAATGTTTTGGAAAAAGAGGATTTGAAGACTCTGTTCTATCTGCAAAAGGATGAGTGGGAAAAGGCATTTAGGGAAGGAGAAAATCCCAGATACTATGCTGATGGAAGATTTGTACCTGCTGGACTAGCAAGAACTCCAGGAATGATCAAAATGTTAATTGAACTGGAGGCAGCAGGACATGACATTGTGGAGATAGCAAACCTTCCTACTGAGATGGTGGAAGCCATATATGTGAAAACATTCAACTTGGGACCTCAAAAGCCCAAGAAATCAATTCCATTCAGACCTCCAATCCATCAAAGATTACCAAGAGGAAGAGGCCAAGGAGGAAGAGGAGAATCAAGCAGCTCAGTACAACAAAGAACAAGACCACAGTCTGATGTGGATCTACCCAGAGAGCTGTACTATGATTCAGTTACTGATTCTCTTAGAGTGATCATGGAGAGCAGATTGCTAAGGGAAATTGTGGTCAGAAGTGACTTCCTTGAGTATAATGAAGATCAATTAAGAAGGATGGCCACACTTCACTTGTATGACTTCAGAAACAGGGACAGATCAGCAGGAAGACAGATGAATGATTTATCTAAGTACTTACAGGAACAAGCTGCTGATGGATTCAGAATTTTGAAAGAAAAGAGAAGTTGGAGAATGATCCAACTCCACAAGTCAAAAAGGTCAGAGAAAATGAAGAGAATGGACAGGGCTGAACTGAACTACCAGATAAGAGTCCGAGATCAGAATCCGCTGTCCAACATGGATACTTGTATAAGCTTGGGAAGAAGGATGAGAAGGCCAAACTACACAGTGCAGAAGAACGGTGTCATTACTGAAGTTGAATACAAAGAAGACACTGGTTACTATGTACTGAGAAACTCTGATGGAAAGGCCTTGGCAACAATTAAGAAGGATGCAGATCTAACATGCTTACACAATGATGATCTTACTGATATTAGAGACTTGGTGATACCAGAAGGACATACTCACTACCAAGTGCTCAATATCTTCAGAGAAATAGCAGCATCTGTAATCCAGATGAGAAGACAAGCAGCCTACAATGAAAGGAAAAGACAAATTAGATAGAATAGGCTTTGCTTTGTAATGTCTTCGGACAAACCTTTGATTATGTAACTTTTACTTATGTAATTTGATTATGAAATTTGATGTGTATTTTGCTAAGTGTAAGTAACCATAGAGTGTTTTGGGTCAGCTGAGGTGTTCCAATCTAGGGGGAGATTGTTGGGTCAAGAATTTGACCCAAATGAAGAGATTTGACCTAAAAGAAGAATATGGAAGATTGGAATCTTCTCAACCTCCTCAGAAACTGCTAAGTATTGAATCCGAGCACACCTTGGACCTTCGAGTAAGCTTTACTTAGCCGAGTACGAGATTTTGCCTTCCGAGCAAGGTTTATTTCAAATAGTCTTCTTAAGTGGATATCCGAGCAAGGTATGCTTTTTAGTGATTTCCGAGTAAGGTTCATTAATTTGGCATATCCGAGTAAGGTTCACCTTGTCAAGCAGGGTTGTTCTTAAAGACCAAGTATTTTACTCTTCCAAGTAAGGTTTGGTCAACCAAGTCCAAGAAGCCAAGTAATTGGAAGACCGGGCAAGGTATTCTTTAATAATTATGGTCCGAGTATACTTGATGAGTTGATGGAATATCTCTAAGTTATATCGAGTAAGGTTCTGCTCAAGTAAGGTATGTACTCCCGAGTACGCCTTATCAATAAGTTGTTCAACTGACAATGAGCCGAACAGGATGATAGAAGAACAAGGTTGCTCGTAAGGATTTGTCGAGCAAAGTTTGATAAGTCCAAGAAGATTGAAGTCTACTCGGTGAATATTTTACTTGGTAAAATATTCTTTAAGTAAAGTCTACCCGGAAACTGATTCCGAGTACACTTCTATGTTTACCAAGTCTGAAGGAAGGCCGAGTACACTGCGTACCCGGAGACTGAAGTTTAATGAAAAGCCTACCCGGAAGACTTGTTTTACACTTAGTATATTTTTGAATATGTAAATTGAATATGTACTATCAGGATAGGGTTTCTAGAAGGAATGACAGCCTGTCTTAGGTTGGCAGGCCTATAAATAGAATAATTAGGGCACGCCGCCAGAGGAGGAAGGAGAGACACAATACGGATAAGACCGACACATTAATTGAAAGAATATTGTGTGTGTGACGGCTGTCCTAGGATTCCTTCTAAACCCTAATCGATTATCCTTTTGTATGATTAACTTTATATAAATGGAAATCTTTTGAGTGAATCCTGTGTGTGTCTTCATATTTTGAATACTCATTGCAACCGTATGTTTGTTATTGATTCCGCCTTTAACAAACGGTCATCTTTCTAAATATAGTAACCCGTCATTAACTCTCTTGTCAACACGATTAATTTTGTGTGAGTTATGACATGAATGATTAAGATCCGAGCCGAATCGACCATCATAATCGGGACCTGACAATAGGGGTCAGAGTTATTTGTTTTTTTTAGTTGTGTCGTGTAATAATGACAATAACAAATTATTTAATTTCATATAATCAAAATACATCACAAAGTCAATAATAAAG
Source organism: Bidens hawaiensis (assembly GCF_021521415.1). Taxonomy (NCBI): domain Eukaryota; kingdom Viridiplantae; phylum Streptophyta; class Magnoliopsida; order Asterales; family Asteraceae; genus Bidens; species Bidens hawaiensis. The sequence continues at coordinate 16,899 of NW_027498747.1, read as the reverse complement.
ATTATCTAAATAAATTGTTTATTTCTTCAACAGCCTAAAGTAAAGGGGTGTGCATGGTTCGGTTCGATTGTATAAATGTTTAAAAATATCAATCAATTCTCAAAAATTATAAAAATCTCCGGTCATCTAGATTAACATGTAAGGAACACGGTTTCTTTAGAAAGTTTGCCCAGATTCAGATTCGAGGTAGGCTAAAATAGCCGATCTTCACAGAGGGTACAAATCTGCGCACTAATTTTGAAATAACGATTGTTAAACCATACGAAAGAATAAAAATACAAATAAATAGTCATTAGAACCGTAACTAAATAAAGTTAACTTTAGGGTTTGGCCTTGTATCATTACAGTTTATTATGACCGAGATATGGCTTAATCTTTGAAGATTATTCTTGCTGTGATATCTGAAACATTGAAAATAATAATATTGTTGATGTTTTGGAATGGATTTTGATAAAGAAAAATTGTAAACAAAAAAAAACTTACTTGGAATAATGTTTTAGGCGGACAAGAGATGTAGAGATTAATGAGCAAGAGATGGTGTATTTATAGTTGAGTTAGGATTAAAACCCTAACTTTATGAGAAAGTTTAGAGATTATTTTAGAGAAAAAGTTTAATAATAATAATAATGAAAGATTAAATTAAAGTGGACCCGTCCACTTTGTTTCTTTTTTTTTTAACTTTTTAAATAATAATAATGGTAATAGTAATAATAATAATATAGTTATATACATAGAAATTAACTTTGTTAAATTGCATAAAGCATCATGTAGTTATATAAAGAAAATAAATTGATCTTCCAAAAACCATATAATATAGTAAAGTATTTTAGTTGAAATGATATAAAATAACTTTGGCTTTTAAACGTGTCGGGTTCTCGGGTTAGAAATTTGACAAATGTTACAATTGTCATGTAGGCACGGGACACTCACTAACTTTTTCACTCTAAAACATGTTATGAGTTAACTGAAAAAACAATCATTATTTAACTTCTAAAATATAAAAGTGATCGAGTGAGGTGTTTTGATTGGTTAAAATTGGTTGTGGCCCCACCACCTAACGACCTAGCACTCATTACCCCCTTGGCACTTAAAGGGGCTCAAGTCCTTAATGTCATATGCTGAAATGGTTTAACTTTAAAGTTGAGCGTGGAGGGGCGCCAAGCCGTCAAACCCACTACATCAAGTCTAAGGATGGTGTTGTACGTTAAAACGCGACGCCCTATTAATGAAATGGTAGGTTTAGTAATGAATTTCTAAATAAAAAACGTATATAGTTTTTAAGCAGGTAATTTTATTTATTTTTGATGTTAGAAGCACCAATCTATATGGTTTCTTAATACGTGATACTCAAATGGATGAAATGGTCCTGGTTGATTTATTTTTCTTTCAAATAAAAACAATATATCGTTTTAAATCAAATGATGAAATGAATTTCTTAATTTTATTTTGATGAAAGAAACACGAATCTATGGTACTCATGGAATGATTATGGGTCACATTCATGACGCATCTTTGCACATGTTTCATCGCATATTTCCGGACTAATGAAGCAATCTTTTTGATCTTTACAACAACACAACTTCAATCCTGGGTGAGCATCATAGGCGTGGCAAACAAGCCACCCTAACTTTGCATTTTGTAGTTCCAACCCACCATTCTTGTAGTTCTCGTTGTTTGCAGCTTGTATGCCTGCATGCATGTAACAAGATAACCTTATAATCAATCCTATGAATCGTTTTGTAAAATCATGGAAGGGCTAAAGAGATCGAGATAACTCAATAACAATCTGGGCATACGTAATCTAAGAATATAAAAGAAATTGATTAATCTAAAAGCTAGGATGTGTTTATCGTTCTCAGATAAACATGCTATACGTGTGAGTGGGTATGTGCGTGTGCGTATTTACATAATTACACACACCTGCACACCTATATGTTTCATTAAAGAGTTGTAAAGACAACATTTACCATTTAGATGAATGAACAATGTAAGAAAAGTCAAGCATAATATGATAACATATGTTTTTTGAAACTTGATCATATCGATTAGTGGTTTATAAGAACTTTCAACTTTTTTTTGCTTGAAATATATATGTAGAGGATCATATGAAAGGCACTATTTAAACAAGATTATGATGAATTACTAGAATATGATCAACTGATAATGATTATAAAATATTATTCATTAATTAATGTACATATTGTTTAAATAAGTAAAATCGACACATACCCTCCACTTTTCATTCTTTTTAGAAACAACAACCACATTATCTAACTATCGAGGATACTTAATATCTCTGATTATTCCGGCCTTAAGAAGTTTTTCAACTTCTTCTTGTATGATCGCGTTCCTCTCAGGAGCGAATTTCCTTCGCTTTTGATGGACGGGTTTAACAGATAAATCAAGGCCTAATTACTTTAAACTTTGTGAAAAATCATTATCAGTTGAAAAACTAACCATAATAAACAATATTGATGGATTTAATTTTCAAAAACATTATTGTCATTTGGTAAGCAAAAAAACGTAATTATTTAATTTACTTTAAACTTTGTGTTATTTCACCCATGACATTTTTAATAGGACAGATAGAGTATCTAACTTGACATTTAAATCTACTTAAACACTGATCATATTTAGGTAATCTTATTATATTAAATAATAATAATTACTATTATTAAATGAGCATTATTATATATATTTAATGCAATTAATTAAATATAAATTAACAAATAATGTATGCTAATGATTAATGGTTGTAAAAGAAGGCTTTACCCTTTGAAATTAGATAGAATTACAGAAATTGTCCTCTATGTTTACACCAAATTTAAGTAGTTGTCTTTTATCTTTAAAAGTAACATAATTTCTGTTAAATCAAGGCCAAATGTTACACCGTTTGTCCTTTGGCCCTAACCCAGTTAACTTATCTAGTTAAATATGATCATGTGACTTGCACATGAGGACAAGTTAGTCATTTTACGCTTTTATTAACAAAAGATTTTAATAATTAAAAAATATACATATATTATTTTAACCTAGCCAACTCCCCTCTCTTCTCCCCTTTGTCTACAACCACAAGCCCACCACAGTTCATCTGCGATCCACCATCACCGCTATCTCCGACGAGCACCAACACTACCACTAGAACCCACCACCAAATCTGCCCTACACATCATTATTTTCTCCTCCAGCCGCCACCGCAACCCTCTTCACTCTATATGGTATTTAATTTGAACAGAAGAGATGCCAAGCATCGTTAAAACGAAGCCCATTCATTATATTCCGGTTAATCGGAACCTTAATCGAAGTTAATTCACCGTCTTCCGCCCAATTCGGACGCTAATCGAAGCCGTTCACTGTGTTCTGGATCTTCAACTCTAGTTGTTCAAGATCTTCTAGAGGAGACCGTCTTCCGGAGTCTCGTCTTCAACGCTAATTGTTCCAGATCTTCAATGGTGGCGGCGGTAAGGGGTCTCTTCTGACAGCTTCATCTTCAAACAAGGATGAATATCATACAAAGAAGGGGAGGGAGGCCATAGATGGTGGGGTTTGTGAAGATGCCGGTTGGAGGTTGGATGGTGGTGGTGAATGAACGGAGAAGAAGAAGAAAGAGTGGAGATATTTTTTTTTCATTTTTGTACATATGTATAAATATATATATTCTTGTATTTATTAAAATCTTTTCTTAATAAAAGGGTAAAATGATCAATTTAACCTCATGTGCAAGGCATGCGACTTGATTTAACAGAAATACTAACTGGGTTAGAGCCAAAGGACAACCGGTGTAACATTTGGAAACGTAAAGTGCAAATTAGGTTATTTTTAAAGATAAAGGACAACCACTGATATTTAGTGTAAACATAAAAAACAATTTCTGTAATTCTGTCTTGAAAATTATTACTTAAAGATAATGCATTAATTGTTGAATTATATGCGCACGTTAAAAGTTGTAAAATTTTTAAACTTAAAAATCTTATATTATTTTTATCAAATGTTTTATAATATAGTCAGATATAGATATGTGTGTATATATGTATACACACTCACGTTTATATATGTGTATGTTTTTATTAAACCGTTTAATGACAAAACATATTAGTGTACTACCAAGATGAACTAGTAAAGGCTACGGGGTGTGGTTAATGTCATACCCCCATTTTAGGGCTGGGCGTATGACCAACAATTGGTACCACATTTGTAAATATATCAGAGTTACATATTAAAAGCGGAAGTCTTTTAAAAAAACATGTGGATTTAAAATATGATATTTACATTCATAAAAGACGGGACTTAAAATTCCCTTTTATATTAAAGTTTAACAAAAATATCCGAGCCATCGGATATCTTGAGCACTTCGGCATCCAAAGCCCTAACTTTGATCACCTGCAAAATGTTTAGAAAATACGTCAGCAACGTATGCTGGTGAATATGCTGACGCTAAAATATTTTCTTTTACTTGATTACCCCTCGAGACTACGTAGGTCTCGGCCCAACGTGGCTTAGGAATAAACAAGCTTTAAACAATACAACTATAAACTCAAGTCTCTACACTAAATACCCCAGCAAACACCGTAGTGTTTGACTTAGTTAAGTACCTGTTCGTATACACATGGTCATTAACTCTCCGCAGGAAAGCATAATATGACCAGGTGTGGTGCGAGTGCCCAATGTAACAACTCGGTCTTTCCATTTCATATTACCCGACCCGTTTTCCTTTCGGAAAATTGTATCAAAAAAAAATATCACGTTTATCGAGTAAACTAATTATTATTATATTATTGTTTAATTATTTATATACTATATATGTATAACTTTCAAATTATGACAAAAATTACCCTAAACTAAAGTTTTGTCCAATTGTGTTTCCATTTGTACTCTATAGGGACTAATCTGCAACATTATTATAATATCACCCATCTTCCAACCAGAAACCCGTGACCCGTAACCCGCACACCCGTTTTCTTTCTTGGCCTTTAATTCTCGTTGCAATATTAGTAATTGAATCATGCCTTGATTACACTTGCCAAAACGACTTCACCGACAATGTTAATTAGGAAACCAGAATATATATGATACGTATTGGTTATTTATCGAGCTGTTCATACACGTATTGCGAATTACACATTTCAGAACATAATAATTCAATTAAAACAAGCATACACCCTCTCCTTCAAGTCTCGAATCAAACCCCTACCAGTAATTATATGATTGTCTGCTGCCTGTGCCGTCTTGATCGCGTTTCTGCCGGACCCAAGTTGATCTAATTAACGCCCATTACATCGTTGTTTCAGGTAATATATACATGTAACGAATTCGTATTTAACCTCTAATCATTAACCCCAATGTTAATTACACCAACAACAAACGATTTGGTCGATTTAGAATTCTAGGGTTCTTATTTTGGATTTGGGGATAATCTGCTATTGTATTTAATTTATTGATTATGGGTGTTATTCAATGGTCACGCTAGTCCAACTGGTTGTTGTGCGTCTGATTAACTAGTGAGCCGGCCAGGGGCGCAGGTTCGAGCCCTGGCCAGCCCAATTTTGGATTTTTATTATTTTTGTTATTTTGTTTTAAGGTTTAGGTGTTTAATTAATTACTTATAATTAATAGTAACTATTACATAAATATTATTTTATTAAAAACCGACATTTTGGAGTTTGTGTTTCTTTTCAAATCTCGTAAAAACTTTCGGTTACATATATATATATAGGTATTATTCTTTAAACAACAATTACGACACACGTATTTTTTAAAAACGTATTAATTATATTTATAAATTCAGATTTTTGTTAAAGATTCTAAAATATCAAACTTATTATAATTAAACACTTAAACGTTTATTATTATAGTATATCATAACTCATATTTATTTAAATTAATTTTAATGTAAATAATGACTAATAATATTTCTATCATAATAATAATTACCGATGGAATCAACCGTCTAATTGATAACCATTCTAATCACAACATAATTTAATACACGTCGAAATCTCAAATCTATTGTATGTGTTATGCCATTATTAGTTAATTCATAATATTGATATTATAATTAATCAGGAATCTTTATCGTTGAATCCCGAAGGGCTTTAAATGCTCTCATCCACACATCCTCACTTTTACTTCACTCATTTTATCAGGTGAGTAATCACTTCCCTTTTTTACTTGTTTTCAAATATTTTGGGGACACTTGCGTACAATCTATCATATTATTTATCTTATTATTTCTCAAACGCAAACTGTGATCTTTGTGTTGTGTATCAATTGAATGATTGCCTGTTACTTGCTATTTGCTTATGTAACAACGTGAAAATTTCGAGTTCAAAGTATCAACTTTCCAACGTATAGGGACTAAAATTGCCAACTTTCAAACTTGAGGGTTTAAATTGAAAATTCTGATTTCTTGACCCATCGCGCTACGCGATGAGTCAGAGGAGAGCCAACTCCCCTCTCTTCTCCCCTATCGCGATACGCGATAGGTCTGCTGAGGAACCTATCACGTATCGCGATAGGGACCAAAATTTCGTCTATAAATAGCAGCCAAAGGGCTGTTCATTTCCACATCCCACACTCAGATTTCCACTCTCTCTCTAACTTCTCACTAAAATCCGACAATCATATAAACGACCCACCTCGATAAGCGAGCCTCGAATCTTGTTTGTGTACCGACATTTCCTTGAAGTTGTGCCACCCTCCACCCACATTCAAGCAAAGGTGTTTGTTATAATGGCAATGAGTTGCGACGAATGTTGAAGTTGGCGTTATCGTTTAAACGACCAAAGTTGATCAAGAAGTGAAGCGGCGTCAAAGTGTTGCTCAAGTCCCTAGGGTTTCTATACGCCACTAAGGTTAGGCGTAATGATGAATTCAATATAATTCAATATTATATTAAAGGCTTAAGCCTTAAGTCGAGGATATACTCGATACCTCGATAAAAGAAAAGAAACGAAAACATAACAAAGAAACGAATGAAACTATGATTATGAATATTATTGAGATAACATATATATGTGTGTAAGTATATATGTATATATATTCTTTGTTATGAAATATTATTTAATGAATAAAGAGTATTCTTAAATAATAAAAGAAAACGAATACGTTTCTTGGAGAAGAAGAAACGTCGTTTTAAACTAAAGGTTTATAATTTACTTTTAAACTAAAGGTTTTCAAGTACAAGAAAATGAACTAAAGGTTCATTGAGGATTGAGATATAAGACTAAAGGTCTTAAGCCGGATCGTGTATCCGACTAACAAAAAGTTATACTTGACTATAGGTGCGAGATAACAAAGAAGAGGGAAAGACCCTCGGACAGTGTATTGAAGCTGATCCAAAAGAGAAGGCTATACTCGTACTATAGGTGCGAGATAGCAAGGGAAAGACCCTTGGACGGTGAGTGATGCCGATCCTAAAGCGAGAAGGTGAATATGCCCTCAAACTTTTACTTATTTAAAATGAGTCAAACTTGTTATTTGAAATTGTTTACAAGGAACTATGTGTTCCTAAAACCGTTATGAATAAGGGTATAAACCTAGCCCTCAGGCTGTGGTATACGTATGTCTGGATCCTTACATAGGTGGTACTATGCGATGTATGGGCATGATCGCACCACCCTTGGTCGTAGGATGCTCTCCTGCAGGGAGTACGACCTTATGTGTATATTTACGGGTACTTAACTAAGTCGAATGTTGCGGTGTTTGCTGAGGTGACCTAGAGTAGAGGCTCATATTTATAATGTGTTATTTGACTTTGTTATTCCTATGCCACGTTGGGCCGAGACAGGCGTAGTCTCGAGGGGTAATAAAGTAAAAAGAATATTTTTGCGTTAGCGTGTTCACCAGCATTCGTTGCTGACGTATTTTATTACATTTTGCAGGTGAACAAAGTTAGAGCTTGGAAATGACGAAGTACTATGATATTCGATGGCTCGGATTCTTTTTGTGAACTTAATATCTTAAATGGTGGTTTGTAATTATAAACAAATAATCTTTTGATAACTTAAACGGGTGTTTATAATCCCGTCTTATGAATATATATAAATATTACACTTTTGATCCTTAAAGTTTTATAAGTCTTCCGCAAACTAATGCAACTCTGATTTATTTACAAACACGATAACAACTTACGGGTCGCACTCCTAGGCCCTAGATGGGGTGTGACAGGCTTGGTATCAGAGCCATCGATCTTAGCGAATTGGGTATCATAAAACAATACCTAAGCTTCGATCCAAGTATAGGAAGCTATTTGATTATTTGTTTTAAGGATAAGATAGGCTGGTAACCTTTCTATCCCTCTCTACATTCTAAACCACCCAAATTGTTAGATGTCCTTCAAAGCTCTTATGGAGAATTTTGTTCGCAAGGCCAAGGAAGCCGGTATAGCTGAACCTTATCCCGAGGATAACATGAGCAATGGATATTATGAAGCGTTCTTTGATCAAGAAGTGGAACGAGACTTGTCCAAACCCTTATACTATCCCGGAAGTAGGCATTTCCCGATAGAAGTACCCGATAGTCCACCCAAGCCAATTGTTGAGCCACCGAGACACTCCAGCTATCACCCACCAACCATACCGATGTATCAACCATCACAAGAACCACAAAACTATCCCACTGGATATTTCCCAAATGCACACCCATCCTATACCTTCCTTTCAAACCGACCCATAAAGGAAGAACCACGAAGCCCGTCCTCTGACTGGATGCAGTGTCATTCCGACCCATGCCGATGGTTTACCGAAAGCTCTACTTTCAATGATGTTAGCTCCCAACCAAACAATATCGAAGGGCCGTCCCGCAAGCCCAAGATGAGGGTAATGATGCCCTATGAAACTTTCAAGATGCCCTCCATGAACATTGAAACTCCACAACCTATGGAGGAAGACAAACCAGAAGAAGATGAGGAACCTATGGAGGAAGAAGAGGAACCCATGGAAGAGGAGGATTCTGATAATGAAGAAGATCCCGAAGAAGATAGTGAGGAGGACCCAGTGGAGGAGTCGGAGGAAGAGATGGAAGAAGAGCATCCAGAAAACCCGAACGAAATATCAAGCCCGATGAATGGATCACTCAATTCCAATCCAAGCTACGGTTCCGTCGATCCGTATGTTCAATATTTGGAGCAGCTAAGGAATCAAGTTTCGTCAAGCTTCTCGCCATTTCAAGGGAGAATTCCTTCAATTCAAGAACAAGCTGATGAAATTCGTGAGCAAAACCAAGCTGCCAAGACCTACCTCTACCTTGCATCTGACCAGACTTATGTTCCGTATCCTGAGCCGCGGAACCATTACGAGAGGGTAACACTGGGTTATCGCGACCCGCCTCCGTAGTACGGATATCCTAACATAGTTCCGCAGTCGTACAAAGAACATCTGGATCATGCATTGCATGAGACCGACGACTGGAGGAAGAAGGTAGATGAGAAAGAGAAGGAAAAGAAGAAAGTTGGAAAAGCACTCCTTCGTAAATGCAACAAACTAACGAAGGTTGTGAAGAAGTTCTTGAAGGACTGAAGATGGAAGAATACGATGTGAAGCTATGTGTAAAATAGTTTTTATATGTTATGTGTATGAATAAAGAACTTATGAAACATTCTCTTGTAATGATAAGACAAGCTATATATATATCGTTGAAACGATATATATACGTATGTGTAATAGAATATATATATATATATATATATATATATGTATAATAAATAAAAGTGTGTTTTAAAGAGAAATATTGTTAAAATTTCAGACTTAATTGAGAAAGATAAAAAGAAAAAGATGTCTGAACAAAGCAATAATAACGAAAACGCTCGAAAAGAAAAAGAAATGAAAGACAAGGGGAGAGGCCCTGAAAACGAGCGAGGGGAAGAAATTCCCGAGAAATAAATAAATAAAATCCAAAATATGATAAAAGATGCCGTAAGAGAAGAATCCACGAATAGATCCCATTCTTGGCAATCTTGAAATTCTCAATCTGTCAATCCTTCTAAACCCGTTAAATCCCTTCCTAATCCCTCTCGAGTCAAAGAGAGTGTGCATGAGTCTAACGCCGATGGTAGGGTTAGACATGAATTCAAGAAATTAAAGATCAGTGGATGTTCTTTTAAAGACTTCAAGTACTATGGACCAAAAGAGTTCCATAGTGACAAAGGAGCCATTTCAACCGTGAGATGGCTTGAGGAGATGGAAACAATCGTGATTACTAGTAAGTGTTCCGAAGTAGAGAAAATTCAGTATTCAGCCCTTATGTTTAAGGGTGAAGTGTTGGAGTGGTGGAATGCTCTGTTGATGAGCAAAGGGAGAGATGTAATGTATGGATTGAGTTGGGAAGATTTTAAAGCATTGTTGATGGCTAAGTTATGTCCCATGCATGAGACTGATCAGATTCAAACGAAATTTTTGAATCTCAAGGTCATTGGGACAAACCTCCGCGAATACAATACCAAGTTCCATGAGTATTGTCGCCTTGTTCCCCAGCTGGTTCACCCTGAATCCAGCAAGGTCACGAGATATATTTGGGGACTTCTGCGGGAAATCCGCGATATGATAAGGTCTCACCTACCACAAACCGCTGACTCGAAGATGGAGTTAGCCGGTTACCTAATAAGCGGCATGGTTCGTAACAAAGAAGAAGACAAGAAGGTTACGACACCAACAACTCAAGGAAGAACAAGTGGAGGAAATAATCGCTTCAAGGGTAAGGGCGTTAGCCAAAGTCGATTTAATTCAAACGCCCCGCAATGCAAGACGTGTAGGAGGTATCACAAGGGCCGTTGCAACTTCGCCCCGCCTCCTAAAGTGTGTGAATCATGCAATCGCATTGGTCACAATGCTGCTGATTGCTGGAAGAAGAGGTTGACTTGCTTTAACTGCAAGGAGATGGGCCATCTAAGTTTTGAATGCCCAAAGAACAAGCCCGCTGCTGGTGGTGCGGTTGGTAGTGGCAAGGACAAAAAGGGAAACGCTCGAGGCTTTATACTCGACACAAAAAGGGCCGCTGACGTACCAGAAACCATAACCGGTACATTTCTAGTTAACGACACCTATACTAGAGTCTTGTTTGATTCGGGTGCGAATTTGAGTTTTATAGATTATACATTCTGTAGTCTATTAAACGAACCATTAACTAAATTAGATAAAACTCTAAGCGTCGAGACTGCTAGCGGTGAAGTCGTTAAGATCTCTGAAGCTCTTGAAAACGGAAAAATCCTTCTAGCTGGTTATTTGTTACCTATTTGTTTGTTACCCATGAGATTGGCTGGTTTTGATATTGTACTTGGTATGGATTGGTTATCCGATAACCAATCCCGTATCATCTGCAATAGCAAAACTATTGAACTTCAAGCCCCCGATAAACGAACAATTCGAATTGAAGGGGACAAAGACGTTGGCCAAGTTAGCTTAATTTCTATGATTAAGGCTAACAAATGTTTAAATTAAGGATGCCTCGCATTTATGGCCTACGTCAATGAAGAGTCTAAGCCAAAAGAAATTAAAGACGTTCCTTTAGTTTCCGAATTTCTGACGTCTTTCCTGATGAACTCCCTGGTATTCCTCCCGATCGTGAAGTAGAGTTTAGGATCGATCTAATTCCCGGTACTGCTCCGATCGCAAAAGCACCATATCTCTTAGCGCCAACCGAAATGAAGGAGTTAAAGAAACAACTCGATGAACTTCTTGAAAAAGGTTTTATTCGACCGAGTTCGTCGCCTTGGGGAGCTGGAGAAAAAAATATATTTTGTACGCATTTGCAGGTTATAGATTTGGATTGCTTATCGAACTGAAGCTCACATAGAGATGACTTTAGGATAAAACATATACAATAATAGTTGGTTTTGTATTTGTAATTTTCTTTATTTTTGTTGTATATGAATGTTGTTTGATAATAAATAAAATCATTAGATATTGTCGCTTTCATGATAGTAACCTTGTGAGCTGTGACAATCAGTTCACGCCCTGGCATTTCCGCCGTAGGTTGGGGTGTGACACCCAACGTGTTTACCACATATGTAAGGATCCAGACAAACGTGCACGACAGCCTGAGGATTAGCGCTTATAACTTTGTTTATAAATGTTTTAGAGACACGTAGTCTCATGTAAACCTTTTCATTTAACATATTTGACTCGTTTTAAAACAAGTTTGTAAAGTTCGAGGCGTATTCACCTTTTTTTATTTGGATCGGCTTCAATACACCGTTCGGGGGTCTTTCACTTGCTATCTCGCACATATAGTACGAGTATAACTTTTTGTTAGTCGGATATACAATCTGGCTTAAGACCTTTATTCTTTTTATAAACTTTACCTCGATTATATTTTCTTTACTTTAAAACCTCAGTTAAAATGTTTTCTTTCTTTCTTTTATAAATTAAAAGTCTTTCTTTTAACTTATATTCTTTTATAAGATAAACCTTTAGTTAAATCTTATTTTCTTTAAACCCTACGTTTCTTCTTCTCTAAGAAACGTATTCTTTTCTTTTCTTTATTATCTAAGAATAATTATATTAAATTTAAATAATAGTTATAATATAGAATAATAATCACATTGTATTATATTCATATTTCTTTCTTTCTTTGTTATGTTTTTCTTTTATTTTATCGGGGTATCGAGTATTTCCTCAACTTTAGGTTTTAGGCATTTTCAATATTTTATTATTATTTTATTCGGGCATCATGCCTACCTTTGCCGGCTTATAAACACCCTAAACAATCGAGTAGCACTTCAACACCGCTTCAGCTTCTTTATCTTCTTGATCAAACCCTTCTTCTCGACACCTTTTCTTTCGCATGAACAATGGTGTACACCGATACTCCACCACACTTCGGCACATTTTACAAGGCAGGTCGTTGGGACGTCGGGATGGCAACACCTTCTTCGTTGGAACGTTGGTGGTACGTGGCACGATATCGAGGAACGTCGGTATTTGGCTACGGTTTAGAGGAAGGCTTTGGCACGAACTTCGAGGTAGTTTCTAGAGAGAGAGTGAGTGTTTTAGAGAGAAAGAGAAGCTGATATTTGGTTTGACGAATGAATGAAACCATGGCCGCTATTTATTGACAATTTCAGAGGACCATCGCGATACGCAATGGTCCCTTGATCATGCCATCGCGGATCACGATGTAGGCATGCGCAGTTACCACTAGGTCTGCCACATGGCTCCACGTGGTGGACCGCGTGCCACGTGGTGACACGTGGTGTGACCAAGTGCCACCGGCTGACACGTGGCAACACGTGTCACGCCTGTCAGACCACGTCACTCGCGATACGTGATGACATTGGTCTTCAGGTGATCGCGTATCGCGAAGTCAAATGTTCCATTTTAACCCTTGAAGTTTAGAATTTGACAATTTTGGTCCTTTAACTTCAGAAACTTGATATTTTGATCCGATATTTTCACGTTGTTACATCCTCCCCACCTTGAAATAAATCTCGTCCTCGAGATTGTTTCTTTAGAATAAGTGGGGGTATTTCTTTCTCATTTCAGATTCAAGTTCCCAAGTGTATTCAGGGCCTCTTCGAGAGTCCCATTTTACATTTACAATCTTTAGAGTTCGTCTCTTTAATTTCTTTGTCTTTGTATCTTCACCGAGCTGGAGAAAAAACTGAGTATAGGTTGAACCACTGAATCCGATCAAAAATTCTGTCTTATAGACTTTCATAGAATATTTTATACACATACGAAAGAATCAGATCAACAATTATGCCCTGGCGCCACCCCATGGCCCATTCGAAATTTTGCTATTATTGCCAAAAGGGTATGTACACCGTGCCGGAGAAAAAACTGAGTATGAGGCGAACCACTGAATAAGATCATAAATTAGGTCTTAGAGAATTTCATACAATATTTTAAAAATATACGAAAGAATCGCATCAATAATTATGCCCTGACGCCACCCTGGGGCCTGTTAGAAATTTTGCCATTATTGCCAAAGGGGTATGTTCACCGTTGCCGGAGAAAAAACTGAGTATGGGTCGAACCACTGAATCGTATCAGAAATTCGGTCATTGAGACTTCCATTCAATATTTTATACACATATGAAAGAATCAGATCGATAATTATGCCCTGATGCCACCAGCGTGGCCCGTTCAAAATTTTGCCAGTTTTGCCAAAGAGGTATGTTCACCGAGCCGGAGAAAAAACTGAATATGGGTCGAACCACTGAATTAGATCATAAATTAGGTCTTGGAGACTTTCATTCAATATTTAATACACATACGATATAATCGGATCAATAATTATGCCCTGACGCCACCCCGTGGCCCGTTCGAATTTTTGCCAGTATTGCCAAAGGGGTATGTTCACCGAGCCGGTGAAAAAACTTAGTATGGGTGGAACCATTGAATCGGATCAGAAATTCGGTCTTGGAGACTTCTATACAATATTTTATAAATATGCGAAAGAATCGGATCAATAATTATGCCCAGACGCCACCCCAGGGCCCGTTCGAATATTTTCCAGTATTGCCGAAGGGGTATGTTCACCGAGCCGGAGAAAAAACTGAGTATGGGTCGAACCACTGAATCGGATCAGAAATTCGGTCTTGGAGACTTTCATACAATATTTTATACACATACGAAAAAATCAGATCAATAATTATACCCTGACGTCACCTCGCAGCCGTTCGAATTTTTGCCAGCATTGCCAAATGGGTATGTTCACCGAGCCGGAGAAAAAACTGAGTATGGATCTAACCACTGAGTCTGATCATAAATTCGGTTTTGGAGACTTTCATACAATATTTTATACACATACGAAAGAATAGGATAAATAATTAGGTCTTCGGTACTTCCATACAATATTTTATACACATACGAAAGAATCGGATCATTAATTATGCCCTGACGCTACCCCGTGGCTCGTTCGAAATTTTGCCAGTATTGCCAAAGGGGTATGTTCACCGAGCCGGGAGAAAAAACTGAGTATGGGTGGAACCACTGAATCGGATCAGAAATTCGGTCTTGGAGACTTCCATACAATTTTTTAAACACATACGAAAGAATCAGATCAATAATTATGCCTAGACGCCACCCCGGGTCCGTTCGAAATTTGCAAGTATTGCCAAAGGGGTATGTTCACCGAGCCAGAGAAAAAACTGAGTATGGGTCGAAGCATCGAATCAGATCAGAAATTCGGTCTTGAATACTTCCACACAATATTTTATACACATACGAAAGAATCGGTTCAATAACTATGCCCTGACGCCACCCCGGGGCCCGTTCGAGTTTTTCCAGTATTGCCAAAGGGGTATGTTCACCGAGCTGGAGAAAAAACTGAGTATGGCTCGAACCACTGAATCGGATCATAAATTCGGTCTTGTAGACTTTCATACAATATTTTATATACATACGAAAGAATCAGATCAATAATTATGTCCAGACGCCACCCCGCGGCCCATTCGAAATTTTGCCATTATTGCCAAAAGGGTATGTTCACCGTGCCAGAGAAAAAACTGAGTATGGGTCGACCCACTGAATCGGATCATAAATTAGGTCTTAGAGAAATCCATATTTTTAGAATATACGAAAGAATCGGATCAATAATTATGCCCTGACGCCACCCAGGGGCCCGTTCGAAATTTTGCCATTATTACCAAAAGTTCACTGTGCGGGTGAAAAAACTGAGTATGGGTCAAACCACTGAATCGGATCAGAAATTCGGTCTTGGAGACTTCCATACAATATTTTATACACATACGAAAGAATCAGATCGATAATTATGCACTAACGCCACCCCGTGGCCCGTTCAAAATTTTGCCAGTATTGCCAAAGGGGTATGTTCACCGAGCCGGAGAAAAAACTGAGTATGGATCGAACCACTGTATCGGATCAGAAATTCGGTCTTAGAGACTTTCATACAATATTTTATACACATACGAAAGAATCAGATCTATAATTTTGCCCTGACGCCACCCCGTGGCCCGTTCGAAATTTTGCCTGTATTGCCAAAGGGGTATATTCACCGAGCCGGAGAAAAAACTGAGTATGGGTCGAACCACTGAATCGGATCAGAAATTTGGTCTTCGAGACTTACATATAATATTTATAAATATACGAAAGAATCGGATAAATAATTATGCCCGGACGCCACCCAGGGGCCTGTTTGAAATTTTGCCATTATTAACAAAGGGTATGTTCACCGAGCCGGAGAAAAAACTGAGTGTGGATCGAATCACTGTATCGGATCAGAAATTCGGTCTTGGATACTTTCAATACAATATTTTATACACATACGAAAGAATCAGATCAATAATTATGCCCTGACGTCACCTCGCGGCCGTTCGAATTTTTGCCAATATTGCCAAAGGGGTATGTTCACTGAGCCGGAGAAAAAACTCAGTATGGGTGGAACCATTGAATCGGATCAGAAATTCGGTCTTGGAGACTTCATACAATATTTTATAAATATACGAAAGAATCAGATAAATAATTATGCCCGGACGCAACCCAGGGGCCCATTTGAATGTTTGTCGTTATTACCAAAAGGGTATGTTCACCGTGCCGGAGAAAAAGTTAAGTGTGGGTCGAACCACTGAATCGGATCAGATATTCGGTCTTGGAGACTTTCATACAATATTTTATAAAAATACGAAAGAATAGGATCAATAATTAGGGCTTGGATACTTCTATACAATGGTTTTATACACATACGAAAGAACCGGATCAATAAATATGCCCTGGAGCCACCCCGTGGCTCGTTCGAAATTTTGCCAGTATTGCCAAAGGAGTATCTTCAACGAGCAGGAGAAAAAACTGAGTATGGGTCGAACCATTGAATCGGACCAGAAATTGGTCTTGGAGAATTCCATATAATATTTTATAAATATACGAAAGAATCGGATCAGTAATGATGCCCAGACGCCACCCGTCGCCCTTTCGAATTTTTGCCAGTATTGCTAAAAGGGTATGT
>NW_027498746.1:0-122945 GCF_021521415.1 Bidens hawaiensis | reverse complement strand
AGTTGAAATCGCGTTGAGTCCCTGCTAACTTCCGGTGCCATAACGAACCAACCCACTATCGACCAAATCTCCAATGTGCCTCCGCCGCTTTAATAAACAAAAAATGTATTATTTAGCTTCATACCAGAAGAAGTTTTCATTCTTTGGCTTAAACTTAATAGAATCCTTCTAATGTTTTTGGAATGGCAAGTAATTTTTGTTAAGTGAAAAGGTTGAAGGACAAATTGATATTGTGAGGACAAAATGTATTAATTGCTTACACCGTATGAGTGACACGCAAAATAACACATTATTCATATACTAATGTGTGTTCTAGACATAAAATTGGTTTTGGAAATATTAAAGTAACACGTACATTAAAAAGTATTATAAAGCTAATAAAGATTCTAACTATTGATAACATTGTTTTTTTATATTATTATTAAGGGTGAACAACTTAACCGGTATAACCGTTAACTAAATCATAACTGTTAACTGACTTTATCTAATAATCGACAAAAACCAATGGATAGGTTTAATCAATTTTGAAAAACCGTCAAATATGGACCGACTTTGGTTAAAGATAATTCAAAACCCACCATAACCGATCCGACCCATTTAACTTCCACAAAACATATTGTCAGATATACCATTTGATGTTTTTCGGTGCAACATTTATTATCAAATTAATTTTATTTCATTATTGAGTTATATAATGCCATTTGATGTTTGTGCTAGATTCGTCACGTTTATAGGTAACAAAATTTAATCTAAAAATTAATGTTAAGAATTCAAATTTAATATTTGTACGGATTTGACTGATTTAGCAGAGTTTACACAAGCGGCCCAACACATCGCTAATAACCCGATCTTTATGAGCAAACGAAACATGTGGAAATAGATTGTTATTTTGTCAAACAAAGGGTTCACTCTCAAGAAATTGAACCTCCCCGTATTGAGATAGAGATGTAAATAACCATTTGCACGCTGTTGCTTGAGAAATGAGGGGGGGGGGGGGTATTGAGTTGCATAATATTCTCTCTAGATTTTCCTTCTCAATAACGTGATATAGGGTCTGCATAAGGCTATGTGTAGTGGGGACTGCAAATTGGATGGTGGGGGTGGGGGGATAAGTTACATATCTCCCTATTTCATTAAAGTTAACTGATTAAATGAGTTTTTTTACCCTTAATGACTAAGTAAATAGCTATTTGCATATATACTCTTCTTAATAGCAACAACTACATATATATCCCAAATTTAAACCCAAACAAAGTCGATGTTAATACGAATATATCGAAACTAATAAATTCAATTGGAGTTGGATTTTTTCATTGTCAAATATAAAAAAGTATTCTGAAAGGTAATTCTTAGGCTATGTCTTGTAGTTGAAGTCACTATGGATATCAGATTAAATTGTTGTCATTCTTGGTGGAGTAGGGAAATTATTGGCCATGGATGATTAGTGAATTTATGGGTTGTTAAACGAGTCGTGTTTATGAAGTGACGGATTCCACCTAATTCAAACCCGAAAATCCGCATTAACCTGAACTTAACTGGGCCCGAAAATAGCGTAAGATACGCGAACCCGACTCCGGAGGCGCATATTCGCGGGTTGACTTGAACACGACCGGTTTAACTTAATTTTAATCAAATGTGTATATATATATATATATATATATATATATATATCATACTTAACAAAAACCTAAACAGGTTCGAGGGATCAACCTAAAACCCGTTTATACCGAACACAAACCCACGAAAGGATGATGAATCTTTGCCAGTGATGACCATCGTCAGTTGGCAGTTATTGACCAATGAGGGTAAATGATGCTCACTTATGGTTATTGGTTAATTAGATTTAATATTAACCTAGAATGGTCAATTAGACTTGATGTTGATATGGGAGGATCTAATGGGACCAATAGTACTCAATGATATTTAATGGGGTTAATGATTATTAGACATGTTGAATCTAGCTTATTGGTGGTCAGTGACGGTTAATATTGGTCATCGATGATCGATATTGGTACATTTAGGGTCAACTAAGGTCATTCAGATTCTGATTAATAAGGCCAATATAATTAAGAGTGAATATGGTATAAATATGGCGATTATTGGTCAACGATTATCATTATAGTCCTTCGTAATCAATATGGCTTAATAAGAGTCGATATTACTGGTTAATGATGGTCATTTAAGGTTAATAATAATTAACCAATTGGAGTAGTAAGGTAAGTATTGGTCAATTAGGGTAATGATGGTCAGTTAGTTGTCAATGAGAGTCAATGATAATCAATCAACGGTCTATTGGCTAAAGACGGTTAGTGGTGGTTAACAAAGGCTGTTATTAGTTAAGACGGGCCAATAACATCTAAACCGTGTCAATAGGTCAATAAATGACATAGTGATCAATAATAACCAGTAATGACAATTTATGGTTAGTTTAGTTTCAGTCACTGATATTCAAACAAGTACAAATGATACTTAAGTTATTTAGAGAAATCAAAATTAGTTTAGTCATAATTTATTATTTTTTTAATGACAGATTCTTACTTAAACATGATATTTAGGTGTTTAAAAGACTTTGGTATGTCACTATACCATCTTCGTAAACACAAAAACCTTCCGTACCAGACCGCCGTACTTCGGCGACGGACTTCTGAATCAATTAGGTTTCTCTCCTTCGCGCACACACAAACTCGTCATTCCCAATTACAAATCTTTGCATGTAAAATGTGTGCCACTTAAATAATTTTATTCAACAATTACAATTAATTAACCTAATCCCAAATTAATAAACTGAACTCACATATGCGAAAAAAGTTATATATTTTCGCCCTAATTACACGTTTAATTCCTAATTAAACTAATTACAACTTCACAAATTGTGACAGGTTTATGTTGAGAAAATGCAAAATATCTTACCACATATTATAACTTTATAACATTATTGAATTTAGTAATTGAATCTTTGTTTAATGAAAAACTTATACGCGTTTTATTATAGTTGCTCGAACCGTTTTTTTTCCTTTTTATTTCACTCTATTTTTATTAGGTGTTCTTTTCTTATGATTTTATTCTATAAATTAAATGGTCTAATTAGAACATACAAGTAATATGACCATAGATTCTGTTTAGTAATTATTATTTTTTCTTCAAATTTAACTCGAAGTAAAAGGTCCTATTGAAAAAAAATCCATAATTTTCAATTTAAGTTCAACTGGAAACAAAACTCTCTCTTAATAATAACCAAAATTCATATATTTTCTATTTAGTTCACTTAATGTATTTAAAATAATAATAATTTTTTTAAAGAGAATTCGTAATATTGAAATATCTAATGAAAAGAGAATTCATAAGTGCCCGCGCGATGAATTCATATACACAAACTTTGAAAAAAAATACAATTAATGAAAAGGATCATGGTTTATTAGTACTAGCATAAGGGTCCGCGTGATGTCGCGGATTCGCAAAAATTATCCCCTCGTATCGATTTATAGTGTTTGATGTGGTGTGTAATGGGTTATTAGTGTGAGCAACACTTGCTATAGCAAAACTTATGTTTTATGTTAATTACGATACAAAAAGTATAATATTCGTATAATAACATATCATAAAAAAAAGATTAAACAGAATTACGTATTTTAAGTTAACGAACATGATTGAACAGGATCTCTTAGAAGCCCCGTCTTTATCAGAATTAGGCGTCACATTTTGAAAAATGATCACTTTACATAAGAAAGAGAAATAGGTTACCTTAATGTTTGTCCACCAAATAAACATTAAATGGGTTAATCAAAACACAACATAAACATTACCATTTGCATTGAGTGAATATAGTTTTCTTTTCTTTTCTTTCTTTCTTTCTCTTTTAAACAAAATTTAGATAAAGAGAATGAAGCAAAATAGTAACATTTCTTCTAATTTTTAAAATTAGTCACATTTTCAAGCATGGTCTTGTAGAAAGCCAATGGAACTTGGTTGACCATCCTTATCTACATTCTCAAAATACCATATTGCAATTAATCATGATTATAAATCCAAATAAAAAACGTAAAGACAAATATACCTCATCTCTAAATATGCATATGAACCGGAATGAAAATGAATTACCCATCGAAAGCAAAATTTTTAAGAACATGAGAAAACTACCCATTGCGGATTTGTGTTTATTTCACATTTTGTTGATTAGGTCAATCAGCAATTTTTATCACTTCAAGTTCCTGATATATAGTAACCAAAAAAATGACATGTACCTTTATAGTTCCTACTTGATGCAAACAACACCATCTTGCATTAAGTTTCCAAACTATAATGAATAAAGCTTTAAACTTCCTAAACTACATTCCCCATTTGAATTACTTCCTATGATGAGTGAACCAATGGCTTATCACCATGTTACTGGCAAAAATAGGACATGTTAATAAACAAATATTTATCTTGAAGATATGGGTCACTCGGGTCAAGTGTTACTCTTTAATTGTTTAAATACTATTTCTCTTGATCAAATGACTTTTGAAGTTTAAGAGAGAATTTTCTGGCATGACACAAACCTAAAATGAAACTTGTGGGTTTAGAATTAGTCTAAACAGGTTCGGGTCTATTTAGCGTTTAGCCCTTGAGCATATTCAGCTAAATGGGTAGTGCTCGAGTAAACCTGATACCTTTGCAGGTTGGCTCACCTAATTTGTTGTTCCTACATGTGATGTAATGGGTCATTTTCGTGTCAACCCATGAATAAATTTGTCGTTTTCATAAGCGTCACACGATTTTCAGGTTCCTGATGTGGTTGGCTTCACTTAAAAATTTCGGTTTCAACCTACCAACTCACGAACGTTATACATTTAGCAGTCCTAGTTTTAACAACCCTCTTTCCATTTGAAATATGTCCTTTTTAAAATAACCTTTTTTTCTCATTTAACCGGTTATGATTCGTTAATAAACAAATGGTTCATGTAACCATTAAATTATTTTAACTACAAATCTTAACATAAATATCTATTAAACAGATGTTAACTAACTTGAATCTGTTTTCGTTTACAATACTCTAATCATCAAAATTCTTGAATAATATTCTCACTTAACAACCTGAAATATGAAGCAAAATCGTAGCTAGCCTACCAAGAAGTTATTGTGAAGTTGTCTAAAAAAGAAAACAAAATTAATTACATATTTAACAATATAACCAGTGAACACGGCCCTGTGAAAACCAGTAATTGTGATGATTTCTCTAATCCGTGTAATCAGTTTAAACCATCAACCCATTCAAAGTTATAACAAGAAGTCATAAAAATGTATTTTATAAGCTAAAGCATCCAACCCGAAGTGAAAACATGTCTCATTTGTTCATATATGTTCATAAACATTTGCTACCTTCGTTCATTTAAGTTATGCATATTTTTGTAGTTAAAATCGCAAAATTCAACTCAAATTATTGTCAAGCAAAATTATTATTAATGCTTGATCGGTCAAAAAATTGAAATAATTCAACTTAAACTAACCCAATCTCAAATTAAATTAAACAATAACAAATCTCATGTTAAATTAAACAATAACAAATATGCAGACAGCCTTTCCTAAAGCCGCCAATATGCTATAGATAGAGCAGGCACAACAAATATAATTCCTTTAGCCTCTAATGCATCTGACAATTTTGGAATTTCAAGGTCCTGACCTCAACCCAGCCAAACATCATCAACTTGTATTACCTCAGCAATCTGAAATCAAATTGTTAAATGTTAACAGTTAATAAGTTGGTACCTAAACAAAAAAGTGTGTATCAATAAAAATAAAACCTGCTTACCATTATAATGAATTGCACATTAGTGTATTTATTGTTGTTTGTACCATCAGGTACTTCAACCTTAAACCAACTAATCAACAATCTTATATGATCTGCATTTATCATCATATCTTCTGAGTAGCCATGGATATCAACAAGGTTGTTTTTTCTGAACCAAATGTTTTGTAACTCAATGTTATCAAACTTCTTATAACATTTGCTCAGCTCGGCTTGGCTCATTATTCAGTTTAAAACAAAATAACCTAAAAATTGAATTGGACCGAAACTGATAAAAAACGAACTGAATTGTAATTCTATTTGTTTAAAAATGTATCCGAATGACCAATTTGGGGCGGCGACGCAGCTTGTTGCCCGCTTACCTACCTCTCTATTGTAATTGGATCCCTTTATTTTAAATGTGAAGATATTCATTTTGATTTACAAAAAAAAATCAAAATCCGGTTATAACCGAATAACCCACGTTAACCGGTTAACCCAAACACATATACTAATTTGTAATGACATAGTAAATGTAATGTATATTTATGAAAGTAAAAAGATATTGATAGACATGTAGTTAACCTTTCAAAGTGAGACCTATTCAGTAGTGAAAATAAAGTAAAAAAAATGGATTACTCCATATAATAGTAACCAACCTTGAAAGTTGTTCCAATCAGGTCACTGATAAAACTTTTGTTCCAAGGTCACCAAACTTTCATTTTTGTTCCAATCATAGATATTTTACCTGGATAGCAGGTAATCTAGTTTTTTTTTTAAATTTTTCAATATTTTTACTTTGCATAATAACTTTTAAAGGTTGCGAAAATTAGTAAAAATGCGAAATATAATTTTAAAATTCTTGTAATTTGCAAAAAGAGTTCGGAAAATTGAGGTTCGAGTTAGAACGGATCAAGGTCGGAACGGGTCAAAACGGGTTTCGGGTCAGTTTTTTTGAACCAATGAATCAGCGCGTTTTCAACACGTTACAGCTCATTTTAATAGCAAAAGCTCGTTTAAGCGATTTTTCAGTTCGTTTAAGCACTTAACAGTTCGTTTAAGTGATTTTTCAGTTCTTTTCAGCACCTAACAGCTCGTTTAAGCAGTTTTTCAGTTCGTTTCAGCACCTGATAGCTCGTTTAAGCGATTTTTAAGTTCGTTTCAGCACCTAACAGCTCGTTTAAGCGATTTTTCAGTTCGTTTCAGCACCTAACAGCTCGTTTAAGCAATTTTTTAGTTCGTTTCAGCACCTAACAGCTCGTTTAAGCAATTTGTCAGTTCGTTTCAGCACCAAACAGCTCGTTTAAGCGATTTTTCAGTTTGTTTCAACCCTTAACAACTTGTTTAAGCACCTAATCGCTAAAACGAGCTTTTAGGTGCTAAAACGAATTGAAAAATCCCTTAAATGAGCTGTTAGGTGCTGATACGAACTGAAAAATCACTTAAACAAGCAGTTAAGTACTGAAACGAGCTAAAAAATCGCTTAAACGAGCTATTTGGTGCTGAAACGAACTGAAAAATCGCTTAAACGAGCTGTTAGGTGCTGAAACGAACCTTAAAAATCGCTTAAATGAGCTGTTAGGTGCTTAAACAAACTGAAAACTCGCTTAAACGAGCTGTTAGGTGCTGAAGCAAACTTAAAAATCGCTTAAACAAGCTGTTAGGTGCTGAAATGAAATGAAAAATCACTTAAACGAGCTGTTAGGTGCTGAAACGAACTGAAAAACTGCTTAAACGAGCTGTTAGGTGCTGAAACGAACTGAAAAACTGCTTAAACGAGCTGTTAGGTGCTGAAACGAACTAAAAAACTGCTTAAACGAGCTGTTAGGTGCTGAAACGAACTGAAAAATCGCTTAAACGAGTTGTTAAGTGCTGAAACGAACTGAAAAAATCGCTTAAACGAGCTTTTGCTATTAAAATAAGCTGTAACGTGTTGAAAACACGCTGATTCGTTGGTTAAAAAAAATCGACCCGAAACCCGTTTTGACCCGTTCTAACCCGAACCTCAATTTTCCGAACTCTTTTTGTAAATTTTTGGAATTTTAAAATTATATGTCGCATTTTTACTAATTTTCGTAACTTTTAAAAGTTATTATGCAAAGTAAAAACATTGAAAAATTAAAAAAAAAAAACCTAGATTACCTGCTATCAAGGTAAAATATCTATGATTGGAACAAAAATGAAAGTTCCTGATTGGAACAAAAGTTTTTATCAGTAACCTGATTGAAACAACTTTCAAAGTTGGTTACAATTCTATGGAGTAATCCCTAAAAAAACAAAGTTTTCATAAGGTGGTGGTATTTTTCAGTTTCAACACTACTCTCTCTTCAAAAAACTTTGCTTCTATTTCATCAAGTTCGCCCTGCAAATGATATAATAGCAGAAGCAAATAGCATTAAGCAAAACACATAGAAAATATCCAACCACCAAGAATGTGTATGTGCAAAACTAAATAAAAAAGTATTAAGAGTGATAAAAGTATACGTTTGTGCACATGAATTGTAACATGTAATGTAATATAAAGAAAAAGCAACCATACATATTTAGGCATTTTTCATAATGAATTTCGCATGACTCATGATTATGCAAATTATTCTCAATTACATGGTTGGTCTCTTAAAACTTCAACTCTACACCTAACCATTGGAGTCAAATTATCGATAATATCAAAGTGTTGACCAGATAGACTTTGCAGTTTATTCTTTAAATAATACAGTCCAACTCCTTATTTGACCTCAAGAGTCCTAAATTCTACATAAACGATAATAATAAATACATACCTAAAACAAAAACAATCAGATGAAGCTCTGGTCGACAATCTGGGTGGCATCAACCTAAAATAAATAGAACACTCTTCTGAATCGCCTTGAAGACATTGAATCGTCTAAAACTGAATGGTCCCGCAATTCATAGATAGATTAAACGGATATAAAAACTGAAGAGTGAAACGTTTGATGTTACACTAAAATTAAAGGAAAGAATAACGTCGACATAGTAAGGTGAAAGGTGTCCATCTCTATTACTATAATAATAATAATAATAATAATAATAATAATAATAATGTAACATAGATTATAATTGTATTACTAAACTGATTGCCCAAATAAAGGAGAGTTGTAAGCATTTAGTTGAGAGAACATAGCCGACTTATCTGCCCAATTATAAAATGTTTTTTATATCTTTGTCATGTAATTGTGAAATTATCTTCATTGCCCTTCACGTGTGATTAATAATAAACTAATGACAGAATTACAAATTTTGTCATTTAAAAAAGCCAAATTACGGTCCGTGTCCATTTTTTAGTTTCTTTGCAGGCGGTGTCCTTTAAACATTTTATTCCTACACGTTATGTCCTTTACGCTAACTGGGTTAGAAAAACGTAGTTAAATACACTCACGTGAGGCGCATGTGAGGGCATTTTGTCTTTTCAAAACAAATTCATATACTCCTATTAATAATAATAACAATAAATTCACATACACAAACACACACACACACCACTTTCCCTATCCAAATCTTCTTCACCCTTCTCTTCTCTCAACAACAATGGAGGACCTACAACTTCCGTTGTCATCACTCTGGGCACTCAACAGCTGGTTCACCTCCACTGTTTTCACATCCAATCTACCAGACAACAACAACAATAATAATAATCAACAACAAGAACAACAAGATCCACAAACCCATATCCAGTTAACCCCGTCGGAATCCAGTTTTCCGATCAAACTCCGACGAACGACTACGATTCCGACGAGTTTGAACTAAATCTCGCCGGAGAATATAACGCCGACAAGTTCGATAGTTTGGACGAGGTGTACAGCCGGGTTTTGACTTGATTTGATTATTATTGTAGTGATTATTAAGGGCTAATATGTAAGACCAAGCTTCGGAACAATACCCGCCACCGGAGATGAATGGTGCCATCCATATGATGCAGTGATTGGGGTTAAATTAGGGTTTGATGGATTAGGGTTTAAGATTTGGGGATTAAAGTTAAACCCTAGAAGTTTTGAAATTGGATTGAGGAATGGTGAGGTGGTGGATTTTAGGAACTGGGTTTTTGTTTGATTTGAATTTGGGATGATGAATGAGATTAAAATTGCGATGAAGATGAGTAATTGAGAGGAAACAAGAAGATTTCATAATAGGTGTGTGTGGAGATAGAGATAGATTAATATTAACAGAGTGAGGATTTACAGAGAATGAATTGAACCAGAGAAGTAATCACTTGAACGAGGTTAAGATCTGAACGGTGTGTTCAGATCTGGCCCGAAAAAAGATGGTAGTGGTTCAGGTGGCCGGAAATCGGAGGTGATGGTTCAGGTGGCCGGAAACGGAGGTGAACAGAGGTGGTGGTTCAGGTGGCCGGAAACCGGAGGTGGTGGTTCAGGTGGCCGGAAACCGGAGGTGGGTTGGTAGTGGATTTTAGGGTTTTGTAAGTGGTGGGAGGCGTTATAAATTTGCAGGTACAGACGAAAAGATAAAAATGCTCTCACATGCGCCTTACGTGAGGGTATTTAACTGAGTTTTTCTAACCCAGTTAGCGTAAAGGACATAACGTGTAGGAAAAAAATGTTTAAGGGCACGGTCTGCAAAGAAACTAAAAAAAGGACACGAACCATAATTTGGCCATTTTTAATCTGTCTAAAATAATAAAAATAAGAATTAAAAAGCTTCTTAAAAATACAAAAACTACAACCAAAGAAACTACTCTTTATATAAGCATTAAAGATATGGTAAGTGTAGTGTAATAAATAACTCTAGTACCTTTCACATATCAACATTGTCCATAAAACTTCAATGACGGTATGATAATTTTGACATTTATTTTTTACATAATAGAGCGTGCTAAAATCATACTAAAAATAGTTACGAGTATACAACTATCAGAACCGGTTGCTTGTATTTTCATCAAAACCTTTGTGAAGTTTCAGGTGTGGTGGTCATAAGTAGGGCTGTTCACGAACCATGCTAAACCGAACGTAGGCTTGCTCATACTTGGTTTGGTTTGAAAGTGATCCGAACCGAGCGAATTGAATTTAAAGAAACAAGCGATATTTTGATGCTTGAAATTGGTTTGGTTTGAAACCGAGCAGCTTGGTTCAACTTGGTTTTGTTTGATTTCATACAAAGTTTTCAATTTTAGATTTATAAAACTTTAAAATATCGTTAATTCAAGACTTTTAACTCTAAATTGTATAAAATTCCGACTTTAAAATGTCTAAAACTCAAAGTTAACAACAAACATCTCAATAAATTAAAAACTAATCTCATCAAATATTTATTATAAAAATCCTATTAAGTAGGGATATACTAAAAATTAATATCTGATTTATTTAAAAAAGATATATATTATTTATAATTAAAAAACCAATTTTATAGTAAAAAAATAAGCGGGTATTGAGTCTCATCAAACTCATATAACTTTTAAACCGTGTTATAATATCTCATTTATTTGTGAAACAGTTTATTATCAAACCATAAGTATATTATTAACTTTCATGTAATTAAAAAAAATAAAATTATTATATTTAGTGTGCCATTATTAAACATTCAAATAGAGGTTATACAAATTATGAAGTTTCTGGATTTAGTATAAATGTATTTATTGCATAGACAACATGATACCCATGAATTAGTTACCATGCATTTTTCTTTTTGGTTAAGTTTATAAAGCATATATAAAAGGAATTGCATGTTTGTTTCTTTTTAAATTGTAACTGAAACCTTATTTCAAAGGTTAGGAACAAAATAAGATTTGTTATGGCTTAAATGGTTCAGATGTCAATAGACATCGTCACATTTATTTCATTGTTAATGGGCATAAGTGATAACACCAAAAATGGTATTATAAATTAAACAGTGAATATTACTACCTTATCTACACGTTTCATATTTATAGATTGCTACCTTCACCTGATTGAGATTATTAGAAATATATGAAACACTTAATCAAAACTTGGAAGGCTTTAGTTGTTTTGCTTCTCCTATGTGTTTAAATGTTTCATCTAATTCTGTTTATTTTTGCCCTAATCGTTAGACTATGCCAATTTTTTTTAAAATTGTTAAACCTATTTTCTTGACCCAGTTATAATACTTGAACTCACCTAATACAGTTTTACTGCTTGTAGTATACATGACTCTTCATTTTTATAATGGAAAATTTAGTGGCTTGCAACTTTATGTTAAATGCGCATACATTTTATTAGAATAAATTACATACGTTTTATTAGAATTAATTACATAACTCTTGATTTGATAATTCAAAAAAGAAAAAAAAGAAAGAAATTAGCAACGGAAAATTGATTTGTATTCAATAAAAAACATCACAAGATTTTCAAATCATATCATCTTAAATCAATTTGAACCGATTTATGTTATACGAAATTAAATCATTATAATGTTTTAAATATGATTGGTTATGGACTTATGGTGTAGACAAAGTTGAAAATATACTTTGGTTATGGTGTAGACAAAGCTAAATTAATGAAATGATTACATATATAACTTTAGAATAAGTTGTATGATATATGAATACATGAAATGCTTGTGTACGACATTTTTTTTGTATTAATTTGAAATGGAGATATTTAGGGCACCTTTTACATGATTATCTTACTATACTATTAAAACAAATTAGTTTGGTGTCACATGCCCCTTACCTACTGGACATTTGTCTTTCCTTCCAAAATTATCTTTCACTTCTCTATTTTTCTTACCAATTAAATAAATCAAAAATAAAATTTTATTCCTAATAATTAAAATACTTAGTGTATTCATTTAAGTCAATATACCGGTTTCTAATTTTAGATTAAAACTACTTTTTTATTTTGAGAGTTACATATAATTTGTAACTAACAATCACTTAAAATAGTAACAAATTCATCAATAAATGTAGATTGTTATCTTTTTTTTAATGTTCACATCTAATTAGTTAAAATTAGACCAAATTCATCAATAAATGTAATTTCATTTAAGTTTTTCGTTCAAATTATCATCAAAGTTTATGGTAATTAGATTTTATTTATTTATTATGAATAATAATTTTGTTTTACATATGTCATTATTAACAAAAATCTCGGTCATTCTTTTTAATTCGTAATAAATATAGTTGAAAATTAATATTTCAACATACTCAATATTATATAAAATACACTATATAATGATTCTTTCAAAAGAGGAAACTTAATTTATGCAAAATAAAATCCAAACAAACTTTTCATAACTTATTGAATTATTATTTATATAGAAAGAACATAATTTATGCCAACCATAGAAACTTGGTCTTCCCTTAAAATACTTTTACGATAAACTTTCACACCTAAACTTCAAGCCTATATATTGAATACTTGAGCTTACAAAATATGTCACTCTTAAATTGTCACTCCTAATACTTGGTGGGTTATTAACTCGGAGATTCAATAATTTGGAAGTGTTGATAACATTTTTAGTTGAATGATATTATAAGTTTGAAGGTATGTACGATTTGTTTGTAAATATGCTACTTTGTATAATCGATATAATTATACGCCAGTCTATGTAACTTATTGTTCTCTGCATGATATAATATTTCTAAATTTTTCACATGTTAATCGTTTTTTTTATTTTATATTTTAGATGTCTTCAAGATCCAAGAGACGCACTAATTCTCAATCATCATCTTCCAATAAGAGGAATAATACAAATGGTTAGTGAGTTTAATAATTTAAGGTTACTCTCTAAATACTATGTTATAATAATAATAATTTTGTTTGCAAAACGTGCAGTGTCATCGTCTAGACAACCATTGCGTATCATATCCAACGGTAATAATTTTTTATAAACCATCGATTGATTTAAACTGTTAATATTTTACGACCGTATTTTTTATTAGATCTAAAATTTTATGAGATATACGACAAGTAACATGAAGTTTGAGGATCATTCAGAGTATAGCTCGAGCCATGGTAGGACCTGGTCACCAAATGCTTGTTCCTACTGATGTAAGATTTCTTGAAATTCATATTTACAGTTTTATTTTATATGTTGAGAGCTCCCTCTATTCATATTTATAGTTTAAGGATGATTTGGAGACTAGCTCTAGCCATGGTAGAACTGGGTCACCAAAGTTCCACCTACTCATTCCAAGATTCAATAGACATGTTGAAGGTTTTGAGATATACGAAAATATTGTTGATTTATTTCCTTATCGAAATTATCATGCTAATTATTCCGATTACATTCATTGATAATTCTTACTAATTTTCTTTTTAATTTTTCAGTATATCTAACATTACTCTATTTTTAATAATTTTAGTTTATGACGGCCCAAATTGGTAGATTGGCTAATTGCATGGAAAAAGAATTTGATGTAGAGTAAGTTGGTTGTGTTTGTTTTGATCATTACTAATGTATTTTAGTTATTAATTTTCTATCATTTTTTTATTTTATGTAGCTTAGATAATTCATATAAATTAATTCATTTTTATATGAATAGAAATCTTTATTTTTTTATGTTAAAATTTTTGAATCTTATATTGAAAGTTTTAACAATTATTTATTAAACTTTAAAAAATGGAATGTATTTTTATAATAATATTTACAATTATTTATTTCTGTTTTAAAATTCAAAATTGACCATTATTACAACAATCTTTTTTTAGTTTTTAGTAGTATTCAATCTCAACAAACTTTTCATCTTTTATATTTTACCAAATTTTAATTAGCATAAATGACATATTTAATATATGTGGGAAATTTTAAATAATTACTTTTGAGTATACTTGAAAGTTAATAAGTTTTGTATTAAAAACGCATTAATTTATTTGACCAAGTTAATATATGGTGTATTACTTATTTCAAATTTATATTTAAAAAATCTTACATATTTACTATAATTGCTTATTTGTTTTAAAATATTCATCATCTTTAATTTTAATGATAAATTCTAATCATTTATACATTTATTTATTTATATTTTTAAGAATCGAATTTGACCACTCTTTTTTAGTTTTAATATTCTCCAATCTCAATAAACTTTAAATCTTTTATATTTGACCAATTTTTGATTAGGCATAAATGCCAAGAATTACCGATTCGTCTAAATTATTTCGTTCAAATTAAAAAATAAACTAATAAACTAAATAGAAAATAAAAACTTTCCATATTTTATATTTGACCAATTTTTCATCAGGCATAAATGTCAAGATTAATGTATAAAATTGAAAAAAGAATTATCTAATGAATTTATTGTTAAATAAGTTAATGATACTAAAGTCTTGACAATAATTTCATGATAATTAAAAAAAATAATAGTATATTGTTAGTTAGTAAATTTCTAAAAAAAAGGGAAAGTTTTTTATAATAATATTAACATTTATTTATTTATTTTTTTAAAAACCGAAATTGTCCACTCTTGCAACAATCTTTTAAAGTTTTTAATAATTTTCAATGTCAACAAACTTTCCATCTTTTATATTTGACCAAATTTTTTATTAGTATAAATGGAAAATTTAATGTATATTAAAAATTTAAATACTTTACTTTTGAATATACTCGAAAGTTAATAAGTTTTATATTAAATACACATTAATTTATTTGACAAATATAATATGTTTTTTATTACTTATTTCAAATTTATATTTAAAAAATCTTAGATATTCACTATGATTGCTTATTTATGATAAATATTCATCATCTTTAATTTTAATGACGCATTCCGATCATTTATACATTTATTTCTGTTTTTAAGAACCAAATTTTGAACACTCTTTTTTAGTTTTTATTAGTCTCCAATCTCAATAAACTTTCCATATTTTATATTTGAATAATTTTTAATTAGGCATAAATGTCAAGAATTACCAATTTGTCTAATTTATTCAGACTAAATTAAAAAATAAACTAATAAAGTAAATAGAAAAATAAAACTTTCCATCTTTTATAGTTGACCAATTTTTAATTAGGCATAAATATCAAGATTAATGTATAAAACTGAAAAAAAGAATTATCTAATGAAATTTATTGTTAAATAAGGTAATGATACTAAAGTGTTGACAATAATTTCGTGATAATTAAAAAAATTAACAGTATATTGTTTAGTTACTGAATTTCCAAGAAAAATGGGAATTTTTTTATAATAATATTCACATTTATTTATTTATGTTTTTACAAAACCGAAATTGACGACTTTTGCAACAATCTTTTGTAGTTTTTAATAGTATTCAATGCCATTAAAGTAAAAAAGTTAATATGTTTTGTATTAAATGACAAATTTAATGTATTAAAACTTTCCATCTTTTATATTTAACTAAATTTTAATTAACATAAATGACAAATTTAATGTATACTAGAAATTTAAATAAATTACTTTTGATTATACTAAAAAGTTAATATGTTTTGTATTAAATACACATTAATATATTTGACCAATTTAATATGTTGTTAATTACTTATTTCAAATTTATTTTTAAAAATATTAGATATTCACTATGATTGCTTATTAATGCTAAATAATAATCATCTTTAATTGTAAAGATACATTACAATTATTTACACATTTATTTATTTATGTTTTTAATAACCGAATTTAACAACTCTTTTGTACTTTCTAATAATCTCCAATCTCAACAAAGTTTCCATCTTTTATACTTGAACAGTTTTTAATTATGCATAAATGTCTAGATTATTGTATACAATTGAAAGAATAGTTATATAATGAAATTGATTTTAAATAATGTAATGATGTTAAAGAGTTTGAAACATAATTTACTTTAGATTGCAGTCACTTTAATAGAACTTTAATTAGGGAATGACTTCTATGTAATAAAATTAAATTAACCGGTTTAAAATTATCTCTATATTAGTTTAGTTAGCTTAATTAGTGAAATTAGTATAATGAATCTTTATTACTTCGATTTAACTTAATACATTTAACTAAAGTCTTTGAATAGAAATAAAACAAAAGTTTAATTACAAAATAATTTATAATAAAATATATATTTATTTATTAATGTTGAAATGAAACTCATAATACCTTAAAAATTTTAGTTGTCTATTAATCATGCTGCTATGGTTTATTTTGTTTTTTAGATTGTGAAACAAAATTACTTTTTTTGTTTGTGAAATGTCGAAGAAGTTAATGGTGGGCTAATATGATTATAACATGTTCATATCTTCATTTGGTTTTTTAGTTTAGGTGTATAGTAAGTTTGTGTAAGCATTACCTTTTTATTTATACAATCTAAATGTTTAATATTTTGGTTACAAACTTATGTTAAATATTTTTGTTGGTTAATATGTTAGTTATGAAATTTTATGGTTGTCTATATATATATGGTTGTTGATATGCTTTCAACCCATTTGTAACATGGGCTACTATTCTAGAAATATATTGGTGGGTTAGATACTTTTACATAAATGAGTTTTTGATCGCATCTATGTGGATTCAAGTTAGCCGATAGTCTTCATATCCAGTAGAGTAAGTTGTGTTATTGTTGTTTCCTGTGTAATATTTCTAATTATCATGTCTTTAATATATTTATGAACATCAAATATAAATAACCTAATTGGTTTCCTGGTTTTCTAATTTATCTGTTTTGTGTATTAAAATCATTCATTAAGTCAACAAAATTGAAATATCATGCTCTATAAAATTTTGTTTTTATATTTGTGTTCATCTTTTTCATATGCTAACCATATAATATTCTATTACAGATGTATTCAAAAATTAAAGAAAACGTAATTTTTGGTCAATCAACGCCTTCCAATAAGAAGATTTCAAACGGTTAGTCAGTTTAATATTTTTTAGTTACCCTTTAAATTTGTTTAAGTATGCATATTTTTTGTAAACATGCAGCTTCAATGCCAAGAGAACTACTTATTAACATTTTGAAGGGTAACATTTTATTTTAAACGCGTTAATACACTAAAGTATAATTTCTTTATTAACTAAAATATAGTAAATAAAAATTAATATGTTATTACCTAAAAATTTGGCACTTGTAACAGAAATTTATAAACGATTTTAGATATTTTTATTATTAACTACATTATACCTTTTTAATAAACGAATCTGTAATAATATTTAATGTATGTTTACATATTTCTTTTTTCTATTTTCTTTTTTAGAATTGATAGGAAACATAATTTCCAGTTATCCATACTATTTTATTTTCTTAAAACCAATTAAAATATATGTTTTAATTAAGATGTGTATACGAATAAATTTATGTTAATTAGAGGCGCAAAGATATTTCACCATTATTTTTTTACTTATATCTGGTTTACTCAATTAATATTGTTTCCATACTTTGCAACAAAATTAACAAATTTAGTTGTGCTCCATATAAACAAATCAATTTTTTGGTTTTTAATTAAGACCATACCAATTATGTTTTTATATTTTAATTTGAACTAAAATTTTCAAAAACACATTATGCTAAATAAATCAGAAAAACTAAAATTATTTTGACTCATAGATTGGTTCTAAAAGTCGATGTGCCAATAATGTTACTAAAGAATATGGATTAGATGAACAGTTTGTGTAATGGAATTAGATTGCGAGTAATTAATTTGGGTAGGCGTTTTGTTGAAGTAAAAGTTATTTCAGGTACTAATGCTGGTTATCGCACTTATATAATTCGTTATGGTGTAACACCTTCAGATAAGAAACTTTCGTTTAAATTGAAGAGAATGTATTTTTTTTTTCAGTTGTAGTCTGTTTTGCAATGACCATTAATAAAAGTCAAGGCCAATCTCTAGCAAGAGTTGACATATATCTCAGAGCTCGGTGTTTACACATGGACAACTCTATGTAGCTTTATCAAGAGAGAAGAGTGGTCAAAATTCTTATATTAAAAAAGAAAGACAAAGTTACAAATAAAGAATCAATATTGTTTATAAGGAAGTCTTTTTAATAGCTTATGTATTTTACATTTTTAACTTTTGATTATATTTTCACTGTAATTTGAATGTTATTTTGGTTTATCTTTGTATTTCACAATCATTTGTTTTCGTACAAATATTATTTACAACTTAAAGTATGTTGTCGTCCTGAATAACATATAACAACTTATGTTGTCCTTTCAATGACACGTGTTAGTTTGAAAATTTCAATATTTCCACCAGTGTCGTACACGGGTTAATAACCTAGTATGTTATTATAAAATCAAAGGAATTTGATAGAGATAGTTGTTTATATATTACTTTGAGTGAATAATATTTGCAGGAATATATATTTGTGATTGGTTATATATACCATGATATGCATTTGTATGTGAAAATTATATGTATTTTTGTGCCTTAAACTGTATAATATCACTCTTCTCAATTATATGCATTGTTGTTATACAATTCATGTAATTTAAATAAATTAACTTCATTGTTATACCAATTCTAATCATGAATGCATTATACATACATTCATAAACCATAATAACTTTTGATCGAATTGATGTGTAGTGGTTATTATTGAAAATATCAAAAGTGCAATTTTATTAATGATATTATAATAACAAATATGACTTGTTAATATGTTATGATTATCTTCAAAATGTTATATGATAGTAGAATGTGTGACTTGTTAGCTGGTATTCTCAATAGGTTGCAAGAATATAACTTGTTTACATGATATGTATGCTGAGAATAACATGATTTTAATTTTACATTATATGTATTTTATAGATTATTTATTTTAGTGTATCGAATAAAGATTTGAAGAACTAGTGTTTTATAATCAATCTCGTGGATGATTATATACATGTTTTTTTATAGTGAAAGATCCACTAGTTTATTAAAATAATTTAATGTAAAGAAATGGTACCCCATATGTCACATTCCCTAAAGCTCATTATAAACTTACATAAAGTTGAATAATCTCGAAAAGCTAAATGAGAATTACTCCATCACAATTACTTGTTAATTGATATTATGTGATAAAAAAATATATTTATGGGCAAAGATTGAATAAAACAATTTCTATTTGCCACACCTTACTTATGATGCTAAAGAGGCAACATATTACAGGGTTTGAAAATTACAATGAAAGTTGTG
Organism: Bidens hawaiensis; assembly: GCF_021521415.1. Lineage (NCBI taxonomy): Eukaryota > Viridiplantae > Streptophyta > Magnoliopsida > Asterales > Asteraceae > Bidens > Bidens hawaiensis. Next base: position 103,153 of record NW_027498746.1, on the reverse strand, counting down.
CGGTTCTAATCCATTCTTAACATGAATGTGAGTATAATCAAGGTAAAGGATGTTATCTTGTATTTAACTAAGGAAATTATAATGATGTCACCAATACTTAAAAGTGAATGTGATGACATAATGATCGTTATAAAAGTCATGATCATGCTTAATGAGGAAATTGTAATGACAATGACTCTTGCGTTAATAATGAGATCAACCATGTTAATGATAAAGTGACCACAAGAAGTGGCAAGGGAATTATTAGATGAGAATAAAATACGGGATACGTGTTTTAACATGAATGCTTGAAATGATAATACATTATGCTCTCATATTTTCTTTCATGTATTAACAACACATGAGTGAAACTAAAGTATACATGTTCACGCTATAAATTTATGGATCATCACTGTTTAATATATTGGCTTGACCGGTTAGACCATTCCGAGTCATTGATGATGTGAAAATATTGAAGAACCAGAAGATTCTTCAAGGTAATTAAACATACAATGTTTGCTCTCAAGGAGAAGTTAATCTCTAATATACGATGAAACTGATACCATTTAGTGTTTTTAAATCGATGCATCGTCTAAATGGTTATCAAATTCGCAACCTGAAGTTTGTGTAACGTGTGACTTACCTAATAGCAAGCACACTATTCTAGCGTGATCTTAATTCCAATATTACTAGTGATTATTGGAATAAGTGTTAAACAATATGTGATGAATATTGTTACAAAATTGTTTTTGTCGAAGACGATGAACAAACGTCTATGATTAATTACAAATCCAATAATCATGAGATCAAACGTTCATATTTATTTGTTGGAACATGTGTTTTTTACACAAGGTAATATTAATTCACATAAGGCCAATAAGTTATAATACTTCATCCCCATTACAATTGGTTTTCGGTCAGGAACCAAATACTTTCCATTTATAGTTATTAAAAGTGCAATATACATTGCAATTACTCCACCACAATGCACAAATATGAGACATCAAGGAAGGTTGAGAATATATGTTGAATATGGAAAAGTATTGATAATCATGTATTTAGAGTCATCAACGTGGGATTCGTTTACGACTCAATATTGATTTTACTTAATCAAAATAATATTTCTAACATCGGGTTCGAATCCTGGCCTCATGTGTGCGTCCAGAAACATGGGCGACAATGAAATTTGAACTTGGGTAATGACGTATGGCAAGTATTATGATCTTTTGGCACCGCCGCCACTGCGATAGACATCTTTTAAAAAAATATAGGAATTTTGTAGTGGCACTCTTTTTCTTTTTTATCAAACTTGAAAAAAAATTTAATAATATATACATTCATCCTATCTTTCATATAGGGATGGCAATGGGTCGGGTTTAGGTATTCCCAAACCCATGCCCGATTATTAAAGTCCATCCCAAACACGTCGGGTTTAATCGGGTAATTACTCGTCGGGTTTCGGGTTTCCTATCAGGTTTTGATAAAATACCCGTCGGGTATACTCGGCTCAAAACCTGTCGGGTTTTGACAAAAAATATATAACTAATCATTTACAAAGATGGTTACCATAATGATAAAATATCTCAAATAATTAACATAAACAAGTTTCGACAAATAATATATTTGGAATATAGTATATATATAATATAATAAGCTATATCGGGTCATCGGGTATATAATCGGGTAAATGGGTTTATGTTATCGGGTAATCGGTTCGGGTAATCGGGTATATTAGAAATCCCAAACCCGTCCCAAACCCGCGAAAAAATTTTAAACTAATCCTAAACCCGTCTCAAACCCGCGAAAAGTTTTAAAACTAATCCCAAACCCGTCCCAAACCCTAATGGGTCAGGTATTACCCGTCCCATTAATGTCGGGTTTCAGGTTTTTCCATCGGGTTCGGGTTTCATTGCCATCCCTACTTTCATACTAGACAATCTTGGAGAATATAGGAGAGTTATCTGAAAACAATAGATAAAAAAATCCCTGATTAAAACATTAGGTGAAACTCAGTGATCTTATAGTGGTATAAAAATTGAGTGATAACTAATACAACACTGAAACTTACAAGCACCAAATATATCACGCATATATTTGTTTCCAACTATTCCAAGCAAATTCATTCATAGAAACCCTAAAATTTTGTAAAAACACATCCAAAGAGAGCTTAAAACATGCATTCACACTAATACACTTTAACATATTCTTTAGCTTGGCAATTTCACTCTTTACAGCATCGACATTTTAATCATTGGTTCCATTTATTTGGAGAATTCTTGCCTAGAAGATCTTCCAAAAGCTTATCATCTAAATACTCAAATTCTACCACCCCCTCTTTCTCCAATCCGCCATTGCTGTCCCTAGAAGACGACACCGACGAACACGACATTGATGACGTCGAGTTTACCCCTAATGGCGCCATCGAAGCCGAGGTGGAAGAGTTAACATTTCGGTAATGGCCATCGTTAGGGAAATTAAGAATAGCTTGGTGACCTCTTAATGCATACGCGGCTCGATCATAAGCCCTAGCAGCTTCCTCCGCCGAGTCAAAAGTTCCAAGCCATGAACGCGCACCGTTCCTTGTAGGATCGCATATCTCGGCCGCGTACCGCCCATATGGCCGCCTTCGGATTCCCCGGAACTTGTTTTCTCTCCTTTCTCGTTCATCTCTTCTTGCGGGTTCGTGATTTGCATCCATGGGTGTCAATAGTAGATAATATTGATCTTTGTGTTGATATTTGTTGGCATTAATATTAATAGGTTATCCAACCAAAATTGGTGTGACAAAGTATGGGTCGTATGTGGTGGGTTGAATTAGTATATATTGATTCAAACGTTTGACGGACCAGCCGCTATTTCTTGAACCTTCTTGATGCGCTGGATAATGCATGTCAAGTTGCACGTGCATATGCGGATATTTGAAAGTGTGGTGTTATGAAATTATAAAACAACACAAATGAGTTACTTGTGGAGTGGTAAAGGTGAGACTTGATATATCAAGTGATTAAGGTTCAAATCCTGTCTTTGTCATTTAGTTTTAGAGGTACAAGGGTGATGATGGAGACTAGACGAGTATGTGACTTTCATTAGTTGGATTCTTGAACTGAATGAGTTTAGGGCACGCCTTAAGCATGTTAGACTGTTCGATTCAAAGAATAAAAATCATCAAAAATGGAGCAAGTAATGAAAATGGTCAAGTCGAGGTATAATGAAAGATTCTCTTAAGAGACGATAGGCATGATGGTTCTAGAAGAGAACCTAAGGTACCTAAAAATAAAAGAGATCTCAATAAACTATATCATGTCTAGATACATATGAAATCGGAAAAAAAACGATGTCGTTGATAATTTTTTATAGAGCTTGAAATCATGAAAACATTGAGGATAAAAAACTAAGTTCTGCCTATAAATAAGATATTAAAATGATTGGCCAAAATGAACAGATGCAAATGATGAAGAACTGAATTCTCTCACGAATCTGCTAATTTTTGGACAAGTGGTCCATACAATTAATTGTTGTAATATATATTATATATAAAAGAGTCTTTTCTGCGAAAGCGTGATAAGAAAAATAAAAACTATGAGGAGATATATTCTCTAGTGGTGGATGCAACACAATTTAATCTGGTAATACAAGAGAGAAATGATATGCATCTAATAAATATTATGATAAATGAAAAATATCCTTGAAGGATTTAAATTGCCAAAATCATTAATAATAAGTTCTCGAGAACGATATACTTGTATTATATAAATTTGGATTGGAGTACATATTATTCTTGTATACATTGATGAATGGAATATATGTGTATCATGTGAGTTTCCTAACACGATTTATTGGTTAAAAGTAAACATCTTAAGGATATAATTCCTATGCATTAATAAGCATATGGTGATATTGAATAAACTATGTATAAGAATGGTACAATATGGAATGAAATTAAAATAATTCTTGATTATATCTTTAAATATGACATAGAAAAGAATGTGCTAACTAGATGAATTTTATGTGCCAAACTCTTGAAGAGTAAATTTGTATACATGATTGGTCAACATGGAAGGAAATCCATGTTGTCGTTTATTTTATACATGATTGGTTATCATAGAAGGAAGTTCATGACAAATTATACGTGCATGAAGAATTTAAGCTAAAAGCTCAAGAAGTTTATTATATGAAATTAACAAGTTCTATACGTGAACTATAAAAGCCGAGTCAGAAATGATATAATCAACTCGGTGATTATCTCTTGGAAAAGAAATATGAATATGATATATTTGATCCATGTATGGAATATTTTAATATTAAACCAATAATATCATCTTGATGATTGCATTGTATCTTATAAAGAGATGGTATGCGTATAGAGCATTTCTATAATGATATTTTTATCAATCAAACATCATATATAAAATGTTGGAGCATGAATGAAGTTCATCTCATATAAAACAAATAATCTAATTCTAAATCCAACATGTTGGCAAGGTTGCAAAAGTCGCTAGGCGGACCCTAGGCGGCCGACTGGGAAGTTGGGTGTACTCGGAGTACTCAGAGAGTACCCGGGGAGTACTCGGAAATGGTAAATATAAAGAAAATTAACTTTTGGATATTATATATACGTTAAATATCATAAGTTCACTAGTATTTATAACAAAATAGGTGAATATCAATATAAATAAAAGAAATACATTTTTAAATAATAAAAAAATCTAAAAGTGACTGATCATTACTTAAAAAAATGATATTTTCGTTAATATTATTGAAATACGAAATATGTTTTATTTTTTTGAGTCAAAATCGGTCCAAGTTCACCGATAAGATGTGGTTATGGCTGAGGTTGACCACATTTGATTTATTCTTAGTAACTAGGCGGATTTACATAAACTAGCATCGGCTACATAACTTATAGCAAGTACTCGGCCTTGTAATCCTACTTTTACATCATTGCCTGTTGGTCAAGAAGTAATATAGTTTATTGCGATGGGTGCAATATTTCTTGCTAGTTATAGACAACTAGATATATTATTTATTTATATTTATTGACAAAATATAATTTTTCAGTGAAGAGACATCGAAATGAGTTAAACACAATACTTTGATGTATGCAAGGTATTAAAGATATAAGTATATTTTACTAACCCATAAAAAAGGGTTTGGCTAGTCATTTTAATGAAGGGAATATAATATAGCAAAGTCGTAGATCTCATGCTACTCATATACAAAATGAGGCACTACATGTCACTTATTTACTAGACGAGGTACTACAAGTCATACACGAAGATAATACAACATTACTCCCAATAAAAAAGTGTACACTACAAGATCAAGCAACGGATTATTAAAAATCGTAAACAAACTTTTCAAGAAGATTGAGCTTGTCACTTAAAGGATGTATAAATGAGGGGGAGTATTATACGCGTTGCACTCTTTTTCCCTTAGCTATGGTTTTGTCCCAATGAGTTTTCCTATCAAGGTTTTTAATGAGGCAACACCACAAAGCGTATATAAAGAGTACTATTTTTTTTTCTTTATCACGTGGATAGTCAAGGAGAGTGTTATGAATATTTATAGGTGACTATCCTTATTCTTAACCCCCATATTATCATTTATGTATGTATTAATATTATAACCCTATAAATAGAAGGTTCATGTACTTGATATGATATACTCAACGAAAGAGTTCTCTCATTCTCTTTATATTCTCTCTATTATACATATGTGATCTTGCTGTTAGGCCGTTGTTTCACAACAATCACGGACTTTTGTCTTCATTAAGTACAAATATGTTGTACTCATGTTATTGTTGGAAAAATTTAGATTAATAGAAAAAAAAATGAGTTTCTTTTTTTCATTAAGTACAAATATGTATTATTCGCATTTTGGACATAGTTAGAATATATGTAACTGCGGTTATTATAATTGTTAACAGTTTCGTTTGTGTTCTATGTTGTGAGAGGTTCGCAACGAACAAAACCGTGTCCAAAACGGACATAAGATGAACGCGATATTGATGTCCGAAGTTGGGTGTTTGAAATGTTTAATATGTCAACTTTAGAGAATAAAGTGAAAGAAGTGGGAACTTGTCCCTTATTGGTGAAGCCGACTGCTTGCAATATTGGGGTGCGCATTTCACTAGTCCATGTACGGGTCACACGCTAGCATACATCATATGAATGGTGGGAGTTGATATAGTTGATTAAAATAGTAAAAGGCATTAAAGTCGTTTAATGTCACTTGTTATGAACATCAATTTTTGTCAAACTAAAGAGCCTTCGTTCACTATATATATGAGCAAGATGAGTCTTGCAAATATATATATTTACTTTCACTTTTACAAGATCACCAACTTACATAAAAAACAAACACTCGTGAAGGTTGTCACGTTTCGGTTTCTACTCCTTTCTTTGAAGTTTCGAGTTCCAATTCGTGTTCTCGGTCCTCCCCAACAGTACTAACTGCTTCGGAGTTGTCCCCTGGGAAACACACGGACTCTCTTGGGAGACCCACAATCTGTTTTAAGGGACCCGTGTGGAACACGAATCCTCAGCTCCGTTTTACTTGTTTTATTTATTTTTGTTTCCTTGTACTTGTTTAATTAGTTGTAACTTTCATTTCAAAGTATTGTAATTTACCACTTTATTTATTTTGTATTGTTATTCATATTAATAAAATTTATGTTTTATTATTATTCTTCAGCTTAAAACATATTTTAAAATACCGTTCGTTGGAATCCAAAACCATTCCATTGTGTTTCAAACCAGTTTGATTCACGAAGTTCATGTTTTTAAAATACATATTTTTTTCTGTTTAATTCGTAGGAGTACTTTGATAAAATAGAAATTTGATTAAAAAGTTGGTAATTTACAATTTTATTTGAATTTTTAAATATCTGATTTTAACTTGCTTAGTTTTAAATTTCAGAAACAATGACGAACTCAAGTAGCTCGAACCCACCATCACCACCATTGCCACCGGTTACGACCGTGGCTGCAATGACTATTGCAAATCATGCTGAGAAACTAGAAAAGTTCTCGGGGTTGAACTTTAAAAAGTGGAAACAAAAGTTGTTCTTTTATCTCACTACTTTGAACCTTGCGAGGTTCTTGACTAAAACTGCTCTCGTTCTTATAGAAGGGGCCGATAGTCAACTTGTCAACGCGGTAGAGGCGCGGAAACACTTGGATCTTTTGTGTCGCCACTACATGTTGAATTTCCTTGTGGACTCGTTGTATAACGTGTATTGTGGAATTGAGATTGCCAAAAATTTATGGGAGCCTTTAGACCGCAAGTATAAAACGAAGGATGTCGGAACAAAGAAATTTGTCGTGGCATGTTTCTTAGACTTCAAAATGGTTAATTCCAATACTATAATCAGCCAAGTCCAATAATACAAATTATACTTCATGATATTCATGCGGAGGTGATGGCCCTAGTGAGACTTTTCAAGGGAAATTGCCACCTTCATGGGTAGAATTCAAAAACTACCTTAAGCATAAACCAAAGGAAATGACCGTCGAGGAGCTTGTTGTCCACTTTTGAATAGAGGAGGAAAATAAGATAGCCCAAAAGGGTGCCCTAGTGCATGTGGCCGCGACTAAGGCAAATGTTGTTGAATATGGATAACCATAACAGGGCAACAAAGGTAAAGGTGGTAGGAAAGTCAAAAGTAAAGGCAAGGTGAATAACCTTGGGCCAAGGAAAGGGGTTACGAAAAAGAAGCCTCCACCATTCCAAGGCAAGTGTTACAAATGTAACAAGTTAGGTCATCGTGCGGAACAATGCAAGATACCAAAGCGTGAGCCGGCGCATATGATGGATGAAGATGGTGGGTCTTTATGTGCCCTGATAATGGACTTATTGGCGTTGATCGCGGAGGTCAACATTTTTGGTAACCAACCTGCAAGGTGGTTTATTAACTAGGGCGCAACCCACCATGCTTGTGGTGACAAGACTTATTGGCACAACCCACATTCAAGGAGGTTGCAAGTGATGAGAAGCTGTACATGGGAAATGCAATTACCGCCGACATCAAGGGCGAAGGCCATGTGGTTTTGAAGTTTACTTCTGGGAAGGAACTTAAGTTGAGCAACACACTTTAAGTGCCTAATATACGGAAGAATCTTGCGTCAGGATGGCTGCTCAACAAGTTTGGGTTTTTTGTAGTGATAGAATCTGATATGGTCGTGTTGACCAAACGTGGAATGTTTGTAGGAAAAGGGTTGTGAAAAATTCAATGCTATGGTTGTGAGGAATGAAATGAATAAGAATAATTCTTCCGTTTATATGCTTGAGTTTTCTAATTGTGAAATGTGGCATGCACGTCTTGGACACGTTAATTTTAATTCAATAAGTCATTTGATTAAATTAAAAAGTATACCAACATTCCGCATTAATTCATATTCTAAGTGCACCACATGTGTTGAATTCAAACTTACTAAAATCCTTTTAAATCGTTTATATGAATAACCGAACCCCTTGATTTAATTCATACCATGTATGTGATTTAAAGGCGATTCCCACAAGAGGTGGAAATAAATATTTCATCACCTTTATTGTTGATTGTATAAAATATTGCTATGCATACTTACTTAAGAGTAAGGACGAGGCGATAGATAAGTTCACTTTGTAAAAAAATGAAGTTGAGAATCAACTTAATAAAAAGATTAAAATTGTGATAAGCGATAGAGGTGGTGGATATATTGCACCGCTTGCGGATTTATGCACACGTAGTGGCAATATATAGAGTGTACCGCACCCTATGTGCCACAATTGAATGGCGTTGCGGAACGAAAGAACCGAACGTTGAACGAGACGATGAATTCCATGTTGAATAGTTCTTGGTGTGCACTAGACATGTGGGAGGAAGACATTATCTCGACTAATTATATTTTAAGTAAAATACCCCCACAAGAAAAGGGATGAGACTCCTTATGAGTTATGGATGGGACGAAATCCATCATATAAATACTTGAAAGTGTGGGGGTGCCTAGCCAAGGTATTAGTACCGGCACCTAAGGTGCAAACGATAGGACCCAAGACTACTGATTGCATATTTATTGGTTATGCTCAAACAGTAGTGAATATTGGTTTTTAGTACACGGGTCTAAGAATCCGGATATGAATGAGAACACTATCATGGAATCAAGGAATGTTACATTATGTGTTTCCTTTGTTAGGACATGCACAAGCACAAGCAAGTTCATCAAGAGTTTTTGATGATAATGCTCATGAAGAGACACATGAACGACCTAAGGTTGAAGAGGGTGAGCTTAGAAGAAGCAAACGGCCAATGACTGAAAAATCTTTTGGTCCGAACTTCTTGACTTACATGGTTGAAGGTGATCCAAGTACCTACCGCGAGGCGATTTTCTCTTCAGAAGGGCCTCAATAGAAAGGATCTATCAAAAATGAAATTGATTCTATTTTGCAAAATCATTCTTGGGAGTTAGTAGATCTTTTTGCCCGGTTGTAAACCACTTGGATATTGTTGGATATTCAAAAGGAAGATGAAAGCTGAAGGCACCATTGATAAGTACAAGGCGCGATTAGTGATCAAAGGTTATAGACAAAGGGAAGGTCTAGATTACTTTGATATTTACTCGCCTGTAACATGGATAACCTCAATTACGTTGGTGCTTGTAATTGCAGTTCTGAGAAATTTGGAAGTACATCAAATGGATGTAAAGACCGCATTCCTAAATGGAGACCTAGACGAAGAGATATACATGAAACAACCTGAGGGTTTTTCAGCTCCTGACCAGGAGGGTAAAGTTTGCAAACTCATCAAGTCCCTATATGGATTAAAGCAAGCACCAAAACAATGGCATCAAAAGTTTGATCATGTCATGTGTGACAATGGTTTCAAAATAAATGAGTGTGAAAAATGTGTCTATGTGAAAGACACACCAGGAGGTTATGTGATATTATGCCTTTATGTGGATGATATGCTTATCATTAGGAGTGATGATAAAATGATTAAGTCAACTAAAGACATGTTGAAAGCATGGTCAGACATGAAAGACATGGGTTTAGCGGATGTGATTCTTGGAGTAAAGATCACTAGAATCCAAAATGGTATTGTCTTAAGTCAAGCTCATTATGTGGATAAGATACTTGAGAAATTCAGTTCTAAGGACATCTGTGTTGCTCATACTCCGGTTGATACCACCCAACATTTGAGTAAAAATCGAGGAGAGGGTGTGGATCAATTAGCGTACTCAAGGATCATTGGTGGTCTAATGTATCTAATGATTTGTACTAGACCCGATTTGGCTTATGCTATGAGCAAACTAAGCAGATATACTAGCGATCTAAGTTTTGAGCATTGGAAAAGTATAATAAAGGTGCTAAGATACTTGAGATACACAAGAGATTATGGACTACATCATAACCGCGATCCAAAAGTGATTGAAGGATACACTGGCGCAAACTGGATATAAAAGATTCCAAATCTACAAGTGGGTATGCTTTCACACTTGGAGGAGCAGCTATAGTTTGGAAGTCTTCGCAGAAAACTGTTATAGCTAGGTCCACGATGGAATATGAGTTTATCACCTTGGATAAGTCGGGAGAAGAAGCGAAGTGGTTACGTCAATTTGTGGAAGATATTCCAAGATGGCCAAAGCCTTTTTCAGCTATTTGCATACATTGTGATAGCCAATCAGCGATTGGTAGAGCGGAGAGCTCGATGTACAATGGAAAATCAAGGCATATTCGGCGTGGCACAACACGATACGACAACTACTCTCAACGGGTGTTATCACGCTTGACTATGTGAAGTCAAAGGATAAAATTGTTGACCCGTTAACGAAAGGCTTAAGCAAAGAGTTAGTTCACATATCGTCAAGAGGAATGGGACTAAAGCCCATGAAGTAAGTGAGTGCCAAGGAAAACGTAACCTATGAGATTGGAGATCCCAAGATCTAGGTTTAATAGGACAATCTAACTGTATGAACTAAGGTCACTGTGGGGGATTATCTCAAATAGAAAAAAAGGGAGTTTTATATTTCCTTGTCCATTCCTATAACAAATTATTGATATCGACGAGGTTAAGCATATGTATTTTAATTATTTGTGTAAAATCACCTATGTGAGAGAGAAGTGGGTTCGCTTCTAATGTAATTGTGGGGGGTGCAATTCCTAAAGCTCTCGCAGAACTAGGCAAGTGTTCCATGACCATAACAGACACGACAATAAGGGGTTGACCAGACCAGGAAGAGTGTTGTGTGAAGTGTAATAACATCTACACAAATGGTTGTTTGTTCAAAGACATCGCGTCTACTCACTACTACGAGACTAAGTATGCTTCACAAAGGAAGGTTCAAAACTAACGCTACCTATCTTGCAATACTCAACCATTTAATTGCAATGATGAAACTTGAAGGAAATGATCAATCTCCATTCATGTGGGGGATTATTGGAAAAATTTGGATTAATAGAAAAAAATGAGTTTTTGTTTTCATCAAGTACAAATATGTATTTTTCGCATTTTGGAATAGTTAAAATATATGTAATTGCGGCTAATATAATTGTTTAACTATTTCGTTTGTGTTCTATGTTGTGAGAGCTTCACAACGGACCAAATCGTGTCCAAAGCGGACATAAGATGAATGAGATATCAATATCTGAAGTTGGGTGTTTAAAATGTTAAAGCTGCCAATTTTAACAAATAAAGTTAAAGTGGGAACTTGTCCCACATTGGTGGAGCCGACTGCTTGCGATGTTGGGGTGCGCGTTCCGCTGGTCCATGTACGAGTCACACGCTAGCATGCATCATATGAAAGGTTGGGAGTTGATTTAATTGATTAAAATAATAAAAGACATTAAAGACGTTTAATGTTACTTTTTATGATCATCATTTTTTGTCCAACTCAAGAGCCTTCGTTCACTATATATATGAGCAAGATGAGTCTCACTTTTACAAGATCACCAACTTACATCAAAACACAAACACTCGTGAAGGTTGTCACGTTTTTGTTTCTACTCCATTATTTGAAGTTTCGAGTTCCAATTCGGGTGCTCGGTCCTCCCCGACAGTACTAACTGCTTCGGATGTTGTACCCTGGAAAACAGACGGGTTCTCTTGGGAGACCCACAATCTGTTTTAAGGGACCTGTGTGGAACATGAATCCTCAACCCCGTTTTACTTGTTTTATTTATTTTTGTTTCCTTATACTTGTTTAATTAGTTGTAACTTTTATTTTAAAGTATTGTAATTTACCATTTATTTATTTTGTATTGTAGTTCATATTAATAAAATTTGTGTTTTATTAACGAATTTCCTACCGTTTTTTGTTTTGATTCTTGATTGAAAGATTTTTTGATATCAATGATCCATATAAATAAGAATATATCTCCTTTTGGTTCAAACCTTACTACACTAATTTATATGGGAGATATGAGGGTTCAAACCTTACTACACTAATTTATATGGGAGATATGAGGGATCACCCTGGCTTGCCAGGGTTCGAGTCCTGATCTCACCCGATTTTACCGGCTCCTTGCTGTTGTGCTGTTTGGCGAGCGTGGGAGTCGGGATTTATCCGGGGAATCCCTCAATAGGTGGACCGCTAAGGGCTCCGCCTGTCCGGACTCGTAGCCGGCTTGGGCTACTTTTAGCCAATGAGGGCCGTGTACGGAGTACCCGGCGTTACTTAGTTAATAGTTAAAAAAAAAAGAATATATCCCTTTCTTTACTCATTGTTCTCGGTAGTAACAATAATAATAAATTAGTATCGTCTCTATCCAAAATCTCCTAACTTTTGAAGGAAATCTTAAAAATTGACATTTATTATTCAATAATTTGCTCTTATATTTCCATGAATTTATCACGTTTACGAATACTTACACTACATAATATCAGTATTTATTTGTTGCACTCGTTATATTGTTTATTATTATTTAGAATAACTTTCCCTGAGTATTTCATTTTTTCTTTAAAAAGATTAAAGGAAAATAGATCGTGAGTTTTCATATTTTCGTATTGATTTTTTTCAACCCAAAAAATTTAAATGAGAACCTTTTGCACTTTTCAAATACCAATAAAACTGAAGTAGATCTTAACAATGTCCCAGTTACCTAGCGTCCTTGTCATAGATGAGAAAACAATTACTCCGACTGCGCATTAAATTAAATTAATTAATAGGACATAAAAATACAATTTACCTTTTTAACGTGCATTAAATAAAATTGTTAAAAAATATCCAACCCTGCAAGCTTTCTTGCTATTTAAAGGAGGCTTAATGACTTAATCCTCACAATTCTTTCAAACAAAGAAATATGGATTCAGAGTTTCACAAATGAAGAAGTGGCCGCCCAAGAAGAGATATGGAATTTTATTCTTGGTTTCACTCCCACGGCTCTTGTGAAGTGTGCCATTGAACTTGGGATTCCTGATATCCTAGAAAATCATAAATCCCCGATGACACTTGTTGATCTTGCATTAGAGATCAAGTGTTCACAGTCTACGTTGTATCGGATCATGAGGTTCTTGATACATTATAAAGTATTTCAAGAAAAACCCATGTCTGAAACATCTGTTGGATACACTCTAACACCGATATCTCGGCTCCTAACCAGGAATGGAAACCATAGCATGGCTGACTTGCTTCTTTTAGAGAGCACTCCAGTTATGTTGGCTCCATGGCATAAGCTAAGTGGTTGGGTTTTGGGTAATGAAGACTTGCCCTTTGAAGCAGCACATGGGAATGATTTATGGGGATTTTGTGCGGAAAATCCGGGTCATAGTAAGCTTTTAAATGATGGAATGGCGTGTGATGCTAGGGCCGGGGTGGCGGCGGTGATAGGAGGTTGTCCAGAGGTGTTTAAGGGTGTAAGGACATTGGTGGATGTTGGCGGTGGTGACGGGACAGCTATACGGCTAATTGTGGAGGCTTTTCCATGGATCAAGGGGATCAATTTTGATCTTCCTCATGTGGTGTCTGTAGCTCCTAAAGCTGAAGGTGTTGAACATGTTGGAGGTAGCATGTTTGATCATGTTCCTAAAGCTGATGCTGTTTATTTGATGGTGAGTGTCACCAAGTCACTGTATGAGTCAAATGTTCTTAAATATACTTTAAATCAAACTTAATAATGTTGTAATGTTTTTCTTCACTTTTTTTAGAAAGTCTTACATGACTGGGCAGATGATGACTGTATTACCATATTAAGAAAATGTAGAAAGGCGATTCCTCAAGACACAGGCAAGGTGATTATTGTTGAAGCAGTTGTTGGACGTGAAGAAGATCACGAGTTTAAAGGTGTGGGATTGTTGCTTGATATGGTCATGATGGCTCATACGAGTAAAGGAAAAGAGCGGACCTCCAAAGAATGGTCATATGTGTTTCATGAGGCCGGGTTCACTCGCTTTACTATAAAACACATTCGATCTTATCACTCTGTTATTGAAATTTATCCTTGAATCTTCGTTCTCTTATCTGTTCTAATAATAAAATAGCATTGTCGAATAAAGTATGTTTTATCCCTAGCGTTAACCTTTTTATGTTTTTGTATTGTGCTACAATATAACAAAGGTTTTTGTGTGATAAAATAATAATATCATTTTCTTTATGCTAACAGGATTGCCCATGTTATTCTTTGAACTTAACTAGTAATTATACATGTTAACCCATCCTACACAGCGGGGTTAGCTTAGTCATATGGCGGTTTGATTGCAGATTTAAGCAACAGTAGAAAATTTGGTCCTAAATTAATACCGATAAAATCTACGTTATTATCACTTGGGTTGATTTGGAGATAACTATCAAGGCTACGCCGGTTACTTAGTAAACATTATAAAATTATAGCATTGAAGATTCTTTCCTCGGATGGTATTTCTTGGGTTGGGTTTCATGTTTCGGTTAAAAGTGACAGGCCTACCTCAAATAGTATTAGAATATTGATTTAACGAAGCTTCAATAATACGAATGTACATTTGTGTGATACTTGAAGGGACTCTTAAACCACTTTCGATAAAAGAGTCGTAGAGAGTTCAACAAAACATTTATGCACCTAAACTTACACGGAAAACCATCAAAACGAAGTCGTTTAGATTAAAAACAATTAAAAAATTATGTAATATTTCAAATGAAAAGGCTAAAACTTAAATTATCAAATAATTATAGTTATCGAATACGAGAAATCTCACAATGTTATTTTTTTTAGTTTTGTATATTGATTTACGAAGTAGATGTAAAGTTAAAATACAATGGACAATAAAAATGAGAAGGGTGAGATGAAATCCAGTCTATTAATCTTATATTTGAATGGCTGAGATTAATTTAATAAATAAAAATTGATGGAAATGGCGTGAAGGGGATCAATTTTGATCTTCCTCATGTGGTGTCTGTAGCTCCTAAAGCTGAAGGTGTTGAACATGTTGGAGGTAGCATGTTTGATCATGTTCCTAAAGCTAATGTTGTTTATGTGATGGTGAGTCCCATTATTTGATGTCAAATGTTCTTAAATATATTATAAGTCGATTATTATGCTAGATGAATAACAAAACTTTAAACAAAAGAAACATGGTTTTTCATTGTAGAAAGTACTACATGATTGGGCAGACGATGATTGCATTGCAATATTAAGAAAATGTCGAGAGGCGATTCCTCAAGAAACAGGTGTTGGCAGATGCAATTGTGGGCCAAGAAGAAGATCATGAGTTTAAAGGTGTTGGCTTGATGCTTGATATGGTAATGATGGCTCACACGAGTAAAGGCAAAGAACGTACCCCCAAGGAATGGTCTTACGTGTTTCATGAGGCTGGATTTACACAACGAAACACATTCGGGCCTATCAATCCGTTATTGAAGTTTATCCTTAAATCTTAGTCCTCTTGTCCATGCTAATAATGGAATATTGTGGACTTAAATAAAATAGAGTGATCCAAGAAAGTATGTGTTATTCCTATCAATATCGTTATTTATGTCTTTGTAATGTTTTATGTGCTGCAATAAAAATTGATGTTTGTGTGTTATATAACTAAACTTAACGTCATTTTTTATACTAATAGGACTGCGCAAGCTATTCATTGAACTTAACAGCATATATATATAGAGGTGAGATCTAGAGAAAACTCATTTTAAAGAGAGAACTATAAAACTACTAAAGAAATATTTTTAACGTTTACGGTTCGGGTTGCAATTATAAAGAGGTCGGTTCGGTTGCAAGTACAAACTCCATAAAGGAGTCTCAAGGTTAGCCCAAATTTGACCATTTAATTTTCATTCCTCACTATTGGTCCGGTTTTTAGGTCAAGCCGCGAACCAAGCAGTTAGTAACGGTTTTTGATCTTCTAAAACCGAACCGAACCGTTAAAAACTAAAACTGAACCAAACCAAACCGTTACTAACGGTTTGGTTCGAGTTTGGTTATAAGGTTTTAAACTTATTGGGTCGTCGTTATATGAAAATCACTTGTTATAACATTAGATTGCATATGTTCATGATTATATCTATCGTTTTATTTAAATCAAATAGCAACAGAATTAAAACATTAGTATACTGAACTAAAATAATCAATACTCCATAGCAAAAGAATCTTTAAACAGATGTAACGATTAAGGAAATAAACTCAGGAAAAGATTAAGTATATGTAATATATAGTCAAGTTATTCTACAAAGGGTAACAAAAATGAGAAGTGTGAAAAGCCATAAATAATTGACATCCGTCATGTGGAGACAAAAAAAGGGTATAGAGGTAATTGTACACATTTTCTCTCTCTCCACATACAATGCACATGTTAATACCCCCATAATTTTAGAACATTTATAACTTTTTCGTATGATATTCTTTAAAAAAAATTCATCATAATAACAAGTGTTTTTTATCTTTAATATGAGTATGATTTTTGTTATAGAAAATTTAAAACAAAAATCACGTCATTATGTCTTTTCACACACCATTGTGTCTTTTCGCTTATCATTGTGTCTTTTTTCGTTATTGTGTCTTTTCATACACCATTGTGTCTTTTCGCTTATCATCGTGTCTTTTAGCTTATCATTGTGTCTTTTTTTGTCATTGTGTTTTTTCCTCATTGTGTCTTTCAGCTCATCATTATGTTTTTTTAAATACTAATAACATTGTTGTGTAATAATAATATGTAAAAATAATGATAAATTAACAACAAATTATCTAATACACAAAACACAATGATTAATACATGTTACACAATAACTTGAAACGTAAAACGCAATGGTGAATACGTATAACACAATTACCTAAAACGTAAGACACAATGGTGAATACGTATAACGCAATAACCTAAAACGTAAGACACAATGGTGAATATATATAACAAATGACTTGACACGTAAAACAAAATGGAAACAACATATTACACAATGACTTGAACGTAATATACAATGAACGCAATACTATTTTTCTCAAATTAAATGAATTTGTCATATGTCAATCCGAATGAAAGATAATGAACGTATTACACAATGACTAAAAGTTAACGACGAACAAAACGACACAATGACGTAATCTTTGTTTTAAATTTTGACTTTAATATGAGTACCAATTGAAAAATATAATGATCAAAATCTATAATACAATTCATATGAAAACTCAACTAAAAGACACAATGAACAACAAAAAATCACAATTAAAAAACCATTAATTTTTTTATTTTTATATAACAATATGATACTCATATTAAAGATAAAAAAACGTTTATTATTATAGTGAATTTAAAAAAAATAATGTCATATGAAAAAGTTATGGACATTTTAAAATGATGGAGAAATTGACATATGTCTTGTATGTGGAGAGGGAAAGCCAACAAAGGTGGGTTATTACCTTCATGCCCTTTCCATCAATTTATATTTATTAAATTAATCTCAGTCATTCAAATCTAAGATTAATGAACTTGATTCCTTCTCACCTTTCTTATTTTTGTTGTCCTATGTATTTTGACTTTACCCCAGAGAAGAAACTAAAACAAATTCTACCAAATTTCCGCCATCACATTACAACTAAGCTACTAGACTTAGCTTTGTTATAACTAAACCTATTATAAATAACATATATATATATATATATATATATATATATATTAATCCCTCGAGTTCAATTTAAATGTTGATTAATATCCAGTTAGTACATGTTGATAGATATGATTAATGTTCAATTTTGTATCGTCCTGGTTTACTATATTATGCAGAGTTGGTTGTTTTCCTGGATGGATAAAAGGGATAAACGTTATGCTATATATGCCATTGTTACGTACAAAAGAAGCATACACAGTGTATTGGAGACTGCATATGTTCAGGAATGACTAAAGACATACTTTTTTTAGATGATATTGCAGCTGAATAAACATTACAGGTGCACTATTTAAATTATATTTATTTAGTTGTTTAATTATTTAAACTATACAATGCTAGCAAGGTTAGTAATATTTATATATTTTTTTTATCATATTCAAAGGTTAATTCATATGTTACTGGAAAATCTTTCATCTTTATTGGATTATTCAGTTGGTATTAATCAAACATGGTATTAATCAAACAGAACCACAAGCATCTTCAGGCTCTATAGATGATTTAATCCGTCACTTTGTTAATTACGAATACTGGCAGGTAAGCATTATTTGACTTGTTGACTTATAAATGGGTCGATCCAAGTTATATTATTTACTTTTATTATTTTTATAACTTTCAAAATATATGTTGGACACACCTCTCAAGTCTATAACTGCATATTGGGAAAGTGGTGTGTAGTGTCAAATGCCATGAGCTCTAAAACTTTTCTTGTTTATTTTTTGCCAGGTCGGGGGAAGTAAAGATGAACACATGATGTTGATAATGATAGAATTCAAGACGAATAGTCGAGTTTTGGGCCACTTGTATTTTCAGGTGATATTTTGTATCAACAAACTGTATTTTTGTTAACTTTGATATATTTGTTAGCATATTTGACTTATGATATAATAAAAAATAGATTGTTTTGATATATGTATGTATTTTATTTGGTATTATCAAAATTTATATGCAGTGAAAATTAATAATTTACAAAAAAAATATTTTTTTAAAACACCTAAAATCATGACATGCTTCAATGCATGTCGTAAATGTTCGCCATAAAGGTGTGTCGTAATCGCGTGTCATAAACGCGTGTCATAGAAGATAACACACAAATGCATGTCATATTCATTTTATGACAGAGGCTTCAACGACACGCATTTGCGTGTCATATATACCCTTTAATGACACACAATGCGTGTTATTAAAGGCCTTTTTTCTAGTAGTGAACTATTTTTAAAAAAATATTTTAAGATTTTTTTATTTCCTCTTTTTAATAAGATGTTATTGTTACTAAACAAAACCCCTTGTCGGTGTAGTGCATATGTGCACTAATACATATTGCATATATACGATAGTGTTTTATTGCATATAAAACAACACAATTGCATAATACAATACACACTATTTAATATATGCAAATACAACAATAATAATTGTATGCAATACACACTATCGCATATATGTAATACAATACTAATGCACATACGTACTATATCGATTTTTTTATTTTTGTATATAATATAACATTGTTGCACATATACAATACAAACAATTGCATATATGCTAATCAACACTATTGCACATATAAAAATACACACTGGTGCACATATGCACTAAGAAAAAGTCGATGTATTGCATATATGCATTACAATGAGTTTTTTATAAATTTTTTTTATTTTTATATTTTTTATGGTGAAGAATAACAACATATATGAAGGATGAAAGAAAACAAAATTTAAAAGTACTTTTTCTAATTAAATTAAAAATACTTCATTATTAGTTCTCTAGTTCTCTCTCTAAGAAGGAGTTCTTTCTTGATCATTTCCATATATATATATATATAATAGTGTTATGATGAAAACCTTGTCTAGTTGAGAAAACCCTAGAAACTCTATATCCACCATTGATCAAATCTAATCCATGGTTGAGATTAATGGAAAATCTTTCTTATTTTCTTTTTATTATTTAAATAGTATAAAGTACAAAAAAGGGTAATAAGGTAATTTACAATTGTTTACTTTATGTCACAATCACTTTCTCTCTCTTACACATGTCCTCACACACAAAAAATATTTCTCTTTCCTATATTTTCTTTTTTCTTCTATTCTCTCTTGTTTGTTTTATACCACATCACCTTTTCTCTCTTGCAAATTGTTTAATTTATGTCACAATCTCTTTCTCTCTCTCTTCACAAGCTCCAGTCAGCTTTTAAACAAATCTGCATTTTCTAGCACTCGTCATAAACCATCGCACCACAAGTTGATTTCTTAGCAGGTTTCCGGTCTAGAAGTAATATAAACATATGTTAATTGTTTTAAACAACATATGTTAGTTGTTTAAAACATATGTTAAATTGTATAAAAAAATATATGCTAGTTGTTTAAAACATATGTTAGTTTTATGATTTGTTTTGTACCTGATGGATTAGATAGTGATTGAAATGGTTGGCTAGAAATAAATGCTCCACAACCTCTATCTTACACTCCATTAAGCCTAAAATCTCACAAAAACTTATCATAATACCAAGAAAAACCCAAGTAAAAAATCATGAGCAAAGTAGCATACTCTAAATAAACATGAGCAAAGTAGTATACTCTAGAAACTAAATCTTAAAAAAAAAACCCCAAGTCAAAAATCATGTCAATACTATTAATAAACATCATCTAAACTAAAACCATAGTCAATAAACTTAAACCTAATCAAGACTATTAATAAATATCAACCAACGGCCAACCCGACACAAACTATTAATAAACTAAAATCATAGTCAAATCATAGCTACAAACTAACAAGTCCAATAATTAGTTTATTGGATAATAATAATAATAATAATAATAATAATAATAATAATAATAATAATAATAATAATAATAATAATAATAAAGTGAAAGTAACACGGGCAGGTTGGAACCACCGGCAGGTTGCGAGAAAAAGGTCAGTCACCGGAGTGGCGATTGTGAGAAAATGGCCACATCACCTACCGTCACCAACATTCCACCATCACGGTGCCATCGTCCACTGTTACCAACACCCTCGCATTACTAAAAAGATATTAAAAGATCATAAAGTAATATATCAATTTGGGGGAACATTGATTTAAACAAAAGTTAGGTGATAAACCTGGAAGATAAAACTTAGAAGTATGTGTTGGAATTGATCTGCCCAAGACACATATTAGAGTTGATGTGGCTAGTACGTATTGATCCAAGTCGGGTCATATCCAATAACAAGCTAGACAAACACCGAGAATATTTGTTTATGTATGATATGATCATAAGTAAATGAATATTGACACTTGAGTTATTTGGAAAAAGGTTTTCTAAATAAAAATGTACTTGTGTAATAAACAAATCATACGGATGATTTATGTTTTATGAGAGAACATTACATGTTGTTAATTAAGTTGGTTAAATAACAATATGTGAATAATGGTTACTAAGCATGTCACCCAACATGTAATAAGTTTTGTTATATCTTATAAATATATATATGGATATATATTTGTGCTATAAAACAAAATTACTAATATTAATAATGTAAAGGAATCTCTTGCACTTGATATTATTTTATTATTAAAGTTGAGGTAGTGGAGACATGCAATGGATATCATTGGTGGAGAGAAAGATGATTTTGAATAAAACCAAGTCTTTCTCTTTCCTTCTTTCACATAACATAATTAATTATACACAAGTAACAAAGGTTTCTCTCTTCTCTTTTCCTATTGGATTTTCGGCCAAGGAAGAAAGGCAAGGAAGAAAGGGTTATCAAGTGTTCAAATCCTAGCTAGAAGTGGTGTCTTGTTGGAGCTTGGGGTATACTAGCTTGAGGAGCTTCCATATTCAAGTTCTTGCCTTTCAATCATCATCCTTTTCACACTTCTTTGGTTACTTGAAAGGTTGTTTAACATGCATGAACTTATAGTGACATGCATGTGTTTGATAGTGTGTAATTCGTATTTGGATCCGGGTTTGGGTTTTTCATGTATTGAATTGGTTCTATACACTAAAACTAACAAGATTTAAAACTTATATCCGCTGCGTTTTTGGTAAAATTAGGATTTTATCACTTTGATAATCTTGTTAAAACCCAACAATGGCATCAAGAGCCGCTTAAACGAATGCATGCTTCATTAGACCCAAAAGTTTTCGGTTTTATGGTGGGTTTCACCATTTGGCTGAAAATTTTAGGGGTTTTGGTTACCCCATGGTTTTTCAAGGTTATACTTTACATGCATGTGGTAATCTTGAAAAACCAAGTCATTTGGATGATTGTTTAGTTTGTTTGGACAAAACCCGAAACTTTCTGTTTGCTTAAGCTTGGCCGAAAGTTTTGAGGCAAAAAGGGGAACCATTTTGGTCTTGTATTATTGCATATTTGGATGTGTAATAGATGTTCATAACCTAGCCATGGCCTTGTGTTTGGTTGAATGATTGTGTTGGTTGTTTGTTCATTCGATTTGGTTGTAATATTTATTTGGGTTTGTAATCTATTTATTCATTCATATGGCTTGTAATAATAAGTAGATTAGATGTATTTCTTTTACTAGAAAAATGTATTAGGATATATTTTATTAAAGAAGATGCATGGATGGAAGCCTAAATAAAATGATGAAGACAACAACACCGGGAGTAAACACTTGGAGCATATGCATGCGGAATCAAGTGGGAGTTCACCGACACAAGTGCATGTTATTTTGGGTCCCTTAGGAGAGACTTTTTGACACACTTGTCTTCGGTCAACAAGTGTGGTCAAAATTAGGAGGCTATGGTTATGAACTTGTGGTTGTGTATATTTTATGCTTGCATGGTTGATTTACTTATTATTTGCAATATGGTTTGCTTAACAACTTAAAATCAACTAGCATAAAATTGGTTCCTTAGAAATCGTTAGGTAATAAAAATTGGTTTTATTAATAGCTAATGATTTCATAATAAAATGGGTTTTATTAAAAGGAATTTTGAAAATGGGTTTTTCAACTAAGTACCATACATTTGAATGCATGCAAATGAAAGGTACAATAAATAGTTTTCCAATCTAGAATTTAGAAAACTAAAATCCCTTTTAAAAACAAGTTAAACACCATCCTTTTATACGACACTTAGTCACTTGTAGACTTGATAGTGGGTTAGGATCACCTAAGCACTTTTAAGAAAACTTGTGATCTTAAGGTGATTTTACAAGTACTTTTGGCATTAGGATCACCTAACCACTTGTATGAGTAAACTCACACGTGTGTATAAGTAGGACGACTTGATTTGAAACCATGACTATAGGATCACCTTAACATGGCGTTCAAAGGTGTTGATGGGATTTAACATACCAACTAAACATATGATGTTTAACCGATCCCATAAAACTAGAAGTTGCAAAGGGTTGCAATTGTCAAACGTTGACTACCTTGTTAATTCGAATAGTAGGAAAAAGGTCACCTAACTACTATTTGAATGAAACGTTGGGTTCTAGATTTTAATCAATAATTGTCTTGGAGACATTAAAGGGTATTAAAGATTAAAATTTTATTAATATCGAAAATACTAATTTGAACTTTGTTAAAATTCTTTTAGATGGCCGCAAACAACGCACCGAACGCAATTATCCCACACGTGCATAATCTATCACTAAGATCCATTCTGGATAAGGATCGTCTAAACTTTAACAACTTCATGGATTGGTATCGGAACTTGAGAATTGTTCTCAAGCAAGAAATGAAGTCTTATATTTTAGACGATCCTATTCCCGATGAACCCGATGTCAACAACTTGGATGCCTATGCGGATTGGCTGAAATACAACGAGGATTCGGTGCAAGTTTCTTGCCTCATGTTGGGAACAATGATTCTCGAGATCCAAAAGGATTTCGAGAATCATGGGGCGTATGACATGATTACCCAGCTTAAGGAAATGTTCCTTACTCAAGCTCGGGTTGAGCGATTCGAAACGGTTCGAGCGCTTCATGCATGTCATATGGAAGAAACCCAATCTGTTTCATCTTATATACTTAAGATGAAGAGCCCTATTGATCGGCTTGAACGGCTTAACTGTCTCGTCTCAAAAGAGTTAGCCACGGATTTGATCCTAAATGGCTTAACTAAAAGGTTTGAGACATTCGTCATGAACTACAACATGAACGAATGGGACAAAAGCATTGGTGAGCTTCACGCAATGCTTAAGACAGCCGAATCCGGCATGGGTAAAAAGGTTTTACCCGTTCTTGCGATCAATGAGGGTGGCTCAAAGAAAAGGCATCACCCGGAACCAAAGGCAAGGGTTGCCGTTGGCAAGGGGCAACTCAAGAAGGGGTTCAAGGGAAAGGCAAAGGCGGAACCAAAACCAAAGAAGCTAAAGGTTAGCGCTGAGGATTCATGCTTTGGTTGTGGTGAGATAGGTCATTGGATGAGAAACTGTCCGACCTATCTCAAGGAGTTGAAAGCTAAGAGGGATGCGGGGCAAACCTCAGGTACAACTTTCATGATTCACATTGATCTTAATATTATTTCTTCTAACACATGGGTATTGGATACCGGATGTGGAACTCATATATGCAATTCATTGCAGGGGTTCAAAAGAAGAAATGAAGTGAAGAAAGGAGATATAAGTCTTTTCATGGGCAATGGAGCAAAGGTTGACGTCCAAGCCCGAGGAGATTATGTTTTAAAACTTCCAAATGGTTTGGAAATTATTTTGAAAAACATTTTATATTCCCCTAGTTTGACTAGGAATATTATCTCTATTTCTGTATTAAGACAATCTGGTTATGACTTTAAGTTTGTTAATAATGGTATTTATGTTTTCATGGATAATGTCTTTTATTTTAAAGCGATGCCATTTAATGGCATTTATGAATTAATTCATGATGACTCATACATTGATAACTCGTTGTACCAAGCTAACACCAAAAGACTCAAAATGGATTTGAGTAATACTTTTCTTTGGCATTGTCGTCTTGGTCACATAAACAAGAATCGTATTCATACACTTCGAAAGAATGGTCTTTTGAAATCAAATGTTGATTCATTTGATGAATGTGAATCTTGTTTATTGGGAAAGATGACCAAAGAGCCCTTTAATGGAACAAATGAGAGGGCGAAAAACTTATTAGGTATCGTACATTCGGATGTATGTGGACCTTTTAGGACAATGACAAGAAATGGTGAAAGATACTTCATTACCTTTACCGATGATTATAGTCGCTATGGGTATGTGTTCTTGTTAAGACACAAAAATGAGGCCTTTGAAATGTTCAAAGTCTTCCAAAATGAAGTACAAAATCAACTCAACAACACAATCAAAGTAATACGTTCTGATAGAGGAGGTGAATACCTCAATGATGCGTTTCTAGAACATCTTAGGAGTTGTGGGATTGTCTCACAACTTACTCCACCTGGAACACCACAACATAATGGTGTGTCCGAGAGGAGGAATCGAACTTTATTGGACATGGTTCGATCCATGATGGCTAGAAGCTCATTACCTCTATCATTTTGGGGTTTCGCTGTGATCTCCGTTGCCCGTATTTTAAATATGGCACCAACCAAGAAAGTGGATAGGACCCCTTTTGAAATATGGCATGGAAAGGCTCCAAAATTTTCATATTTAAAGGTATGGGGTTGTGAGGCTTATGTTAAGATCTACACCCCTGACAAGCTTGAATGTCGATCCACTAAGTGTATATTTGTAGGATATCCCACGGATTCGATGGGATATTATTTCTACAATCCAAGCGAGCATAAAGTGTTTATAGCTCGAAAGGCTAAGTTCTTTGAAAGAAGGTTCCTTATGGAAGGAACTGATAGAACTGTAGAACTCGAAGAGGATCGAGAACTACAAGCCGATACACGTTTGGTTGACACTAGCAATCAACAAGAGGTTGTTGAGGATGATCAAATGGTTGATCAAAACACACAAAACATTCGCAAATCTGGTAGAGTTAGCACCCCACCTGAGAGATATGGATTTTTCATGGATGGATGCTACGTGGTAGATTCGGATGAACCCACCACATACCGAGATGCAATGTCGCAATCTGATTGTGATAATGGCTAGAAGCCATGAATGTTGAGATGCAATCCATGCATGACAATCAAGTATGGGACTTGGTTGCTCCACCTCTAAATTCCAAACTCGTTGGAAGTAAGTGGGTTTTCAAGAAGAAAACTGATATGCATGGAAACTTGGATACTTATAAAGCTAGACTTGTAGCAAAGGGTTTCACTTAAACTCAAGGGGTTGATTATGATGAAACTTTCTCGCCCGTGGCGATGCTAAAGGCTATTAGGATATTGTTTGCCATAGCCACATATTATGACTATGAGATATGGCAAATGGATGTCAAAACTGCTTTTCTAAATGGGCATCTTAATGAACATGTTTATATGGTTCAGCCTGAAGGTTTTGTCGATCCACAACATCCTAACAAAGTATGCAAGTTGAAGAAATCAATCTATGAATTGAAACAAGCATCTAGAAGTTGGAATCACCGTTTTGATGATGAAGTTAAGAAATTTGGATTCATCAAAAACGCTGATGAAGCTTGTGTGTATAAGAAAGCTAGTGGGAGCATCATAACCTTTCTGGTATTATATGTCGATGACATATTACTGTTTGGAAATGACATTCCAACCTTGGAAGGTGTAAAAGCCTGGCTTGGAAGCTGTTTTTCCATTAAGGATCTTGGTGAAGCCACCTATATTCTGGGAATAAGGATCTATAGGGATAGATCAAGGCGGTTGATAGGTTTGAATCAAAGTGCATACATAGACAAGATCTTGAAAAGGTTCAAGATGGAAAACTCTAAGAAAGGTTTGGTACCTATTCAAAGAGGAACGATGTTGAGTGCTTCTCAATGTCCAAGTTCAAAGGATGAGCAAGACAAAATGAGTGGTATCCCATATGCGTCTGCTATAGGATCCATCATGTATGCCATGATTTGCACTAGACCGGATGTGTCATGCGCCTTGAGCATGACAAGTCGATACCAACAAAATCCGGGAACTAGCCATTGGATGGCTGTTAAGAGCATATTGAAATACCTTAGAAGGACTAAGGATATGTTTCTAATATATGGCTATGGTGAGGAGGAACTCGTTGTAAAGGGTTACACTGATGCGAGTTTCCAAACTGATCGAGATGATTCTCGATCACAATCGGGATATGTTTTCGTTCTCAATGGTGGTGCTGTCTCATGGAAAAGTGCAAAACAAGATGTGGTAGCCTTATCCACCACTGAATCAGAATACATCGCCGCCTCATTGGCAGCTCAAGAAGCTGCATGGATTAGAAAGTTCATTACCGATCTAGGGGTAGTCCGTACCATTCAGGACCCTCTAGAAATCTTTTGTGACAACGAGGGTGCGATTGCTCAAATCAAGGAACCCCGCGCACATCAAAAGACTAGGCACATTGAGCGGAGATTCAACTACATAAGGGATGAAGTTGAAAAGGGAAAGATATGTATTCGCAAAGTTCACACTGATCAAAACATTGCGGACCCACTCACGAAACTCCTTGAAAGGCCGAAGCATGAGGGTCATACTTGCGCCTTAGGACTTCGATATTCTACTGATTGGATTTGATCAAAATTTGTATTTGGATATTGGAACAATTTTATTTTAACTCAATCATATGGTTTTGGTTATGGTCATGTTCTTGAGTTATGTTCCATTTTAGTATGTTTAAATCCGTGAATAATTTGAATTATTCTAAACGTCCGTAGTCGTTCATATTTGTGGGAACAAATGTGAAAATAAGACTATTATGAACTTGGATTGGTAGATATTCATGAGGTATGAATATAGCAAAGGGTTGCTGCCAAGGTTCATAGATATTTATGGGATAAATATTGGACTGACCCGCTCTCAATTTTACTGCATGGAATCCTTGGGATTTGTGATCATAAGTAAATTTGAGTAAAGGCGAACTTCATAGTATCCTCCGACCTGAGATACATATTGGGTCTTGATATTCATCGACTATTATGCTTTGACTTAGTTCTTCGCTGCTCTGAAATATGTCAGAGCATAAGTAAATATGTCAGTACATAAGGCTAAGCTCAAGTATAGTACAAGGTGATAGTGAGGGACGTATGTAGTCAATATGGGATTTGTCCCTCTTATTCGTTGAGAGTTAAATGTCTAAGGCCTGACATGTTAAATCAACAGAGAATGATCACTCTGTGTCTCTGGATTTAACATGACATTTGTGGCAAAAGGATAAATGATAGTTTCACCTAAATCATTTTCAAGTATGGGACTTGAAAGGGATGATGTTATTGAATGGCACTTCGTCATGCGTATTAGGGGTAGTAAACCGTAGTTAGGCGGTATTTGCTACTTGCATCAATCTTCTATGTATCTTGTGCAAGTGGGAGATTGTTGGAATTGATCTGCCCAAGACACATATTAGAGTTGATGTGGCTAGTACGTATTGATCCAATTCGGGTCATATCCAATACCAAGCTAGACAAACACCGAGAATATTTGTTTATGTATGATATGATCATAAGTAAATGAATATTGACACTTGAGTTATTTGGAAAAAGGTTTTCTAAATAAAAATGTACTTGTGTAATAAACAAATCATACGGTTGATTTATGTTTTATGAGAGAACATTACATGTTGTTAATTAAGTTGGTTAAATAACAATATGTGAATAATGGTTACTAAGCATGTCACCCAACATGTAATAAGTTTTGTTATATCTTATAAATATATATATGGATATATATTTGTGCTATAAAACAAAATTACTAATATTAATAATGTAAAGGAATCTCTTGCACTTGATATTATTTTATTATTAAAGTTGAGGTAGTGGAGACATGCAATGGATATCATTGGTGGAGAGAAAGATGCTTTTGAATAAAACCAAGTCTTTCTCTTTCCTTCTTTCACATAACATAATTAATTATACACAAGTAACAAAGATTTCTCTGTTCTCTTTTCCTCTTGGATTTTCGGCCAAGGAAGAAAGGCAAGGAAGAAAGGGTTATCAAGTGTTCAAATCCTAGCTAGAAGTGGTGTCTTGTTGGAGCTTGGGGTATACTAGCTTGAGGAGCTTCCATATTCAAGTTCTTGCCTTTCAATCATCATCCTTTTCACACTTTTTTGGTTACTTGAAAGGTTGTTTAACATGCATGAACTTATAGTGACATGCATGTGTTTGATAGTGTGTAATTCGTATTTGGATCCGGGTTTGGGTTTTTCATGTATTGAATTGGTTCTATACACTAAAACTAACAAGATTTAAAACTTATATCCGCTGCGTTTTTGGTAAAATTAGGATTTTATCACTTTGATAATCTTGTTAAAACCCAACAGTATGTCTCCATTAAAATCCGGCAACTCTCCATCAAAATCCGGCCACAATCGATTTCTCATAATATATTTGAAAAATCTGAAGACCAATTATGATCCAGGAAGAATATTTGGTTTCGTTTTTGACTGATTGATAACATCTCCACATGGTTCAGATCTGTTATAAGAAGACACTACAAAGAAAATGCCATTTAGTGGCACGCATATTTAATGGCATTTAGCTTTTGTGCAACTATTTTATGTTTTAGTGGCACTTTGCATATGACACATTTGCTTGACACACACTTTTAATAATATTTAACTTTTATGCCACTAAAATATATGTTTTAATGACACTTTGTGTATGCTATATTTGTTTGGCACACAATTTTGGTGGCATTTATTACTTGTGTAACTAAAATTTAGGTAGTTAACGACACCTTGCTTACATCATATTTTCTTGATAACATTTATAGTGACATTTAGCATTTGTGTAACGTAAAATTAGGTTTTTAATATCAATTTATGCGTGTCATAATCACTATTTCACTATTATTATTTTATTTAGATATTATATTAATGTCGTTTGTGAAAGGTTATTTTGCATTTCACTTTCACATACAACTTAATGACTTTTAACGGTGGCTTTATTGGGTAAAAATCTAAAATATACACTTTACATAAGCGTCTTATGTTTAAGAGATTATTGTGTAATCCAATTCATCACAGCACAGCAGTTTCACCCCAAATTTGTAGTAACGTTGCTTTACAAGCAATTCAGGAAAGCAAGAAAGTGAACCTTATACTTTCTTGTGCTTTTTTTATTATTTGGGTTTGTCAAACAATAAACTGTAATTTGGAGCCATTAAGTTTATAGTTTAGTAAAAGGTAAAATCTTAATTTATAAAGAATTTTGTCATTTATATTCAATATCTGGTTTGCCTTGTTACAAAACTACTGAAAGGATTAAGTAATCCGCATTTAGGAATGGAGAATGCATTATAGCTGGAACGCACTTGCAGCCTAGATTGATCCATAAGCCTAATTACTAACAATAAACTGAACATTTTATATCTAACTGAATAGGTTTCACACCACTCTGCAAAATGTACATATTTGAAGAAGGGCCAGCCCTGTCCAGAATATACATAACCAATTAACAGATGACTATTGTATTACAATTATTAAACTATGCTTATGAACTCAACTGATATCACCTGAATTTTTCCTCATGGTGGGAACAGAGAGGTAAAGAAATCTGGTTACATACATTGGAGGTGGTCTGTATTACAGATTGCAAATGTTTTCCTTCAGAATGCATAATTGACATGCAATGACTACACATAAGAATATCTCATCTATTTACAATCTGCAATTATCAAAATGAAAAAGAAAAAGAAAAAGAAAAAGAAAAACATACAACCAACATCAATTAATTTTGTATAATTGAGAACATAATGTGGTGAAAACAAAAAATATATACCAGCTCCAATGCACGTAATCAACTACTTATGTAGGAAAAATGTTCAATCGGGTTATCTTTTGTTGTCATTCCTTAAAAATGAAATTATTGACACTTTTAATGTGTGTCACACATTCTTACAGGGGTCTTTAGTGGCATTTTTTGATGTTTAGTGGCACTTTTTGTGTGTCACTATACGACATTTTTTTTGTAGTGAGAAGATTATAAAGACCATATAAAGAAGATAGGATTTGTTCTTGATCTTGAAAAAAATGAATAAAGAAGAAATGATTTATGAATATGTGAGATTGAATCTTAAAAATAAAAAAAGATTTGATGGTTGCATATGAAAATGTACACAGAGAGAGAAAATGAATGAGTATAGCAAATTACCCCAATACCCTTTAGAATATAATATATTTATGCATATATGGCTGGATATAAATCACACAATTAAGTTTCAAGGGTTTTCACAACTCAATAAGATTTTTATTTTATATATATATATATAACTCCTCTTAATTTATTAAGAACTCTAAGAACTTTTAATAGCCACCGATCTTATTAATCAACAGTGGCGAAGCCAGGTCGAACCCGGTTTTTTCCGGTTTTATATATAACCTATAGTATTGAATTAACGAGTGAACTCATTCTTTTTCAGCGAGCAAACCCAGTGTCATCACAAAATAAAAAGTTCAAACCTATGGATTATGAAAACTCTGTCAATTTTTTTAGAAATGAATATATTTTTTATTAAATATAACAAGCTTTGAGAAAATATAATAATTACTAACAAACATCATAAATGGAAAAATAATAACTCGTATATAGATTATAAAAAAAGCTGAAAGTTATTCAAAAATGGGTTAATAAGTCCACCTCAATTAACGTTCTTAAACACAACACCAAAATAAAAACTAAACATGAATGATGCGTAATCGGATGGGTGATAATTTAAGTAATCGGATGAGTGACGATTATATTAATGATAATTTTATTTGTTATATTGAAAATGAATTCTTCTTTAAAGTCACGATTGAATATGTTATGAATCGTTTTCAAAACATGAAAACACGTATAGAACAATTATAATATGTTACATAGATCATTTTTTTTATTTAATATGACTTTGAATTTTACTAAATGTTGACGATATACTTTTGTTATAATAATGATATTGCATTTTATTTAACTAACCGAATGATTGACCTGACCCTCCCCGATACATCTGGGTCCGAAATCTTCGACGTCTAAAAAAATCGAGTATCGAAAAATCCCGAACCTATAGGATAAAATTCCTGGCTCGGCGACTGTTAATCAATAGATGTGATTAAACAAGGGTATTATTGTTAAAAAAAACTTGTTAATTGAGGGGTTTAACATAGGCGCAAAGGGAGTAACGGGAATAACATTTGAGTCTTTTTATGCAGTGTTTTGAAACCCGACTGGCCCTGCCGTTCGGACCGGTCGAACCGGGACCCGATCCCTATACCGGGTCGGGTCGGTGTATTTGGCCCGTTTTGAAAAACCCGGCCAGTTTTGCGGTTGGACGGTTGGCCCGAACCTTTTAATTTTTTTTTATAAAACATAGATAAACATTAAAGTTTGATATTATTATTAATTTTGGTTATTATTATTTTTTATATGTATATGGATTATATACATATATATATATATATATATATATATATATGTAAATATATATTTAAATTATTTATGACGTCATCCGGGTCAAACATCGGTCCGCCCTCCTGGGTCGGTCCGACCTTTAACCTGGTAAGGCGTCCGAGTCGACGTCTGGGCCGGGTCTTAAAACATTGTTTTTATGTAAACCGATGTAACCAAAAAGGAAACCCCCGATTATTCCTCTCTTTCCATAACCCTCGTTCTTCATAACTTATATTACTTGCAGAAAATAAGGGTATATCGAAATATATTAATTCTAGGGTTGAATATGCTGGCCGAAGTGGAGAAACAATGAGAATTGGGAAAACTAAAAATCTTTCAGAGAAAATTCCAATTTGACTCCTTGTGATATATCGACGGGAGATGGATTAGCCCCTGAAAACTAATTTGCATATTATGGACGTCTGTCATATTTGGACGGGACAATCTGTGCCTTCCGTCATTTATTTCTGTTAATGACCGTTGAGAAGGAGGGTGTTTTAGAATTTTTACAAAGAGAAAATTGGCCGCTCAGTCTGTGCCCTTCTGATTATTATATTTTTCAAAAGCTTGAAAAAACCAGCTTATCGGGAAAAATGGCAGTCCGATCACCGGGTATTTTCTTCTTCCTCCTTCCTCCCTACGGCTTCCCCCATTCCCCACCACAACTTCCTCCATTCCTTCTTTCTTTTCCTTACCCCTCTCAACTTCCTTCCTTCCTTCCCACACCAACCACTCTATATATATATAGACACACACACTTTACCGAAGTATATATATATATACTTCCACCGCCGCCCAATTTCTTCTCAACTTCTTCCCCGTCGACCGTAGCCACCTCCACCGTCGCACCTTCTCGGCACCCGGCTTCTCCCCTCCGCTTCTTCTCGTCACTTCTCGGCATCCGGTTCTCCTCGTCGCTTCTTCCCGCCGCTACAATGGTTCTCACAATCAACCTGAGCTTCAATCGGGCCGTGTTTGGAGTGCCAATTGAAGTAAATCTCCGATTCCGGGTCCGAAATCGGGAAATATCGGCTCGTTTTTTTGCCACATTTGCGGGTCAAAACACAGTTAATTTCAACCGAACATGGCACTTTGGGCCGGTTCTCCGTCGCCTACCTTTGTTAAAACCCGAAGTTTATAATTTGGGTGAAAAGTTATTAGTATGTTATGTATGTAAAATCCCGAAGTTTATAATTCGGGTATTTTGAAATATGTATTTTGTGTTCGTGTTAAATATATAAAAAATTGTTTGTCTTCATTGTGTTTCAGTTGGGGTTCGGGTTGTTTCGGGTTATATTTTAGCTAAAAAACGGGCCGTTTGGGTTGTTTCGGGTTAAAAGTTTGTTAAAAAACGGACCGTTTGGGTTGTTTCGGGTTAAAAGTTTGTTAAAAACGGGCCGATTTGATTGTTTCGGGTTTAAAGTTTGTTAAAAAACGGGCCGTTTGGGTTGTTTCGGGTTAAAAGTTTGTTAAAAAACGGCCGTTTTGGTTGTTTCGGGTTTAAAGTTTGTTAAAAAAACGGGCCGTTTTGGTTGTTTCGGGTTTAAAGTTTGTTAAAAAACGGTCCGTTCGGGTTGTTTCGGGTTAAAAGTTTGTTAAACAACAGGCCGTTTTGGTTGTTTCGGGTTTAAAGTTTGTTAAAAAACGGGCCGTTTGGGTTGTTTCGGGTTTAAAGTTTGTTAAAAAACGGGCCGTTTTGGGTTTAAAGTTTGTTAAAAATCGGTCCGTTTTGGTTGTTTCGGGTTATATTTTAGCTAAAAAACGGGCCGTTGGGGTTGTTCTGGGTTAAAAGTTTGTTAAAAAACGGGCCGTTTTGGTTGTTTCGGGTTTAAAGTTTGTTAAAAAACGGGTCGTTTTGGTTGTTTCGGGTTATATTTTACCTAAAAAATGGGCCGTTTTGGGTTGTTTCGGGTTAAACGTTTGTTAAAAACGGGCTGTTTTGGTTGTTACGGGTTTAAAGTTTGTTAAAAATGTTGGAACCCAAAAAGTGTAACGATTCCGGCAAATTCAGGTATACCCTAGCCGGAATATACTATTTACGTGTTATTCAATACTGAATATATGAATTATAATGTGCTTATACGAGTATATAAGATTCACAGTACGAATTATACTCGAATATACAGCTAGTCGTATCGAAATTACGATTAATCGATGAACGGTTATTGAAACCCGAACGAATCGGGGATTTCATTATAGACGAAATATATAATGTTTAGTGATGTTACGAAGTATTAAAGCTTCGGGATAAGTGGATTAAGGCACAGAAAAAGGATTTCGATTTAAAAGTACGTCGGTACGTTAAACGAAACCTTTAATTCCAAGCCGAGCAAGAGACGATCGATCAAGCCGAAAAAGAAGCGCGATAATTAATGATATGATGTTTTAAGTTAATAAACATCATGGTTTAAGTCTTTAAAAAGTTTTAAATCGGTTTTATATAAATTTCAGTTTTTAAGCCGAAAAACGACCGTTTTAAGTCGAATTAAACGTTTAACCGAAAAACGAACTGAACCAGATTATCCACAACATTATCCAGATTGCGTAATCCGAATGTGTGGCCATGAATGAACTTGTGGGTCCCACCCCACCCTCCATCCATGTCCGATCGGACCATATGTCACCAAAACACAATTCATTTTCTTTTTTCTCATTCAACCAAGTCCAAATCCTCTCAACCTTTCAAACCTTCATACAAAAACCCAAGTCTTTAATCAAGAAACCAAGGTAAAGATCGAGATATAATCGTTTTCATAGTTCTTTCTTGAGTTTTCTTTCAAGAAAATGAGGTTTCAAATGAAAAATGGGTGGAAACCCGAGATGAAACCGATTCTTGCATGATCAAGTGATGTATACAAGTTATACAAGGGATCTTGATCCTAGAAAGGAGTTAAAAGAGTCAAAAACGAATTTTTACGGTTAAAATCTTTGTTTTTATATCATAACCGTAACCATGAAAGAAATGGCTTGATCGTGAGTATAACTTGCTTGGTATTGTGGTATGTTGTTTGTAGGCTCTGTATTTAGTGGTAGATAAGGCGGAAAGATGAGTTTCTAGCTTGTAGTGGCGGAAAACGAAAGGTATATTCGGTTTTTGTCGGTGTATGTGTTTTTGGACAGATTGTTGGTCGTTTAGAGTTAGGTCACGAAATTTTACAGAGGTGTTAAACACATGGAAATATGAGTTCTGTGAATTTTTGGTAATTTTTGGATGAAGGATGAATATTTGGTGAATTTAATGCTCGGTTTTGGCCAAAAATGGTGAAAAATAGTTAAATATCAGGAAAAATTATGGAAAATTGTGGATAAGCTTTTCATATCGTGTATAAGTCACACACAAAATTTGAGGTCCGTTGGAGAAGTCTAAGTAGGCTTTTCGGTTAAACGAGTTCTAGGGATTTCTAGCTCGGTTTTAGTAAAAATGGCATTTAAAAGAAGATTTTGGTTTTGGAAAAATTACAGGGGACTATGTGGATGGCAGGGGACATCCAGGAGAATTTGGGATTTTTCTAAGATCGTTTGGTATTTACGACATATTTAGTGTTTAAATGGTGTTTAAAAAATAGATAAGTAAATGTTAAATATAAGGATTAATTCTGGAAATATTTTTATAAAATTCCCCACTGTTAAAAAGTGATTTGTGCAAAATTTCAAGATCCGAGAGTAAACGGATAATTATTTGTGCTAATTATCAAACTTTTAAAGTAAAACGCGTAAACCGGTGAAGTTCGCTTAAGCGAGCTGACTGGTGTACAAAAACCCTAAAAATGAACTATTTTCATATAAATGAGCTAAACAAGTAAAAATAAATCATCCGAAAATAATTCGGATGATTTGAGTAATTTTAATCTATTTTAACAGTTTCCGGTACGCCAAAGACGGAAACGGGTCCCGCGGCCAATCGGGACGTCTAAACCGAGCTATAATTTCACATATTTAATTAAATTATCAGTCAACCACTAATTACGGGTCGTGTGTGACCAAACTCATTTTTTTTGAAACATAAAAACGGATAACAGTGCTAGGCACGCAAAACGAGAAAAACGACTAATAGTAGTTGTGACCTTGGAACTCTAAACGACATCAAAATCTGAGTCCGGAGAAGTGTTTCTGGGTTAACCTTGCCCCCAGAACGGGTACAGTGCTGGGTTGACAGTGTCCCCAGGTGTACCGATTGATAAGATTAAAGATTATATAAACAATAATTGTATAATAATGATCGTAGGGATCATATTACAGATTGGACGAGTTAACTGATATTGATTGTTATTACCTACTTGCATGTGCTAAGGTGAGTTTTCACGAGCCCCTTTTACTGAACTGTTTTAAATATTTTCCCGGGGCGGAAAGCATGTTTTTATCAAATTGTTTAAGTACATGCTGATCGCATGGAAATGAATGTATTTATATAATGTTTATTGTACGGGAATCGTACGGTAATGAATTAAGATGGTAATTGTCTGAGTTGCTAACAGTGTAAGGCCCGAAACAGTGTACTGGGGTAACTGAGTTCCCAGAGGTTATTAAATGTGTTCTGGGGTAACCGAGTTCCCAGAGGTTATTGAATGTGTTTCTGGGGTAACAGAGTTCCCAGAGGTTATTAAATGTGTTTCTGGGGTAACAGAGTTCCCAGAGGTTATTTGAAGTATTCTGGGTTAACAGTGTCCCCAGAGGTTATTAAATGTGATTCTGGGGTAACAGAGTTCCCAGAGGTTATTGGAAGTGTTCTGGGTTAACAGTGTCCCCAGGGGTTATTTGATATGTTTTCGGGATTAACAGAGTTTTCACTTGTGGACTCAGCATAATTACATCACTTATTTATGATTATTATAAAGATTTATCATGGTTCACTAAAATTGTGAAACTCACCAACTATTCGTAGTTGACCCGTTTTCTCACATGCCTTTCAGGTACAACTAAGATAAAGTGATTGATTACGTGCTAAGTGCTTGATGTGTGTAAGGTTTGCGTGCTGGACGTTAGGATACATTATAACAGATAGAATTATGAATCGTATTGTATGATGTGTGTATCACCTAGACGGTAAAGAAAGACGAGACAATGTAATTTTGAAGTATATTAATGCATTCGGTTTTCTTTATAAACAATGTGGTTGATATCAGAGGTGTCTGTCGCATCCCGTTTACGTTTCCGCTGCGGTCACGGGGTGTTACAAAAAGTTATCAATCCAATAACGATTAACAGATCTCAGATCTGTTTATAATAGATTAATACTTAACTATAGATCTAGCTCATAATTATCATTGATTCAGTGTTGTATGTATGTATATATTATCAATATGTATATAATAGTAATTGTATAATGTTAGGATGAAGAATTGAGAGAGAATCTGGACAGGGGTTCATTAATTAACTCAAATCCTTAATTATGTGAAAGGTGTTCACCTTTAAATAGAAGACGGACCTAGTTCGTTAACATCCCCTAACGAACTAGAGTCCGCTTCGTTACATACATTACAGACGAATCACCCCCTTATTCATTAAACATCCTTAACGAATCAGAGGAGACTTAACTTAAGATCTAGTTCGCTAAACATCCTTAGCGAAGTAGATACATACATAGCGAACTAACTAAATACTTGTTTATTACATTAAACCAAAGGACAAATACATTACTGATAATTACAAAGACTCAAGACGCAAAACCATGCACTAACAGACACCCCCTCGTCTTGAGCTTTTTGTCTTTAAATTACTTGAAGCGCTTGAACTGCCAGTCTCTGCAACTATGAATTCCATGTTCATGACACACACGCACAACGTGTTGGAATTGCATAGCCAGGTCGTAGTCTTCATTGCGCTCGATCAGAATCTATTTCCTCTGTAGCACGTCATTGTCGGTCTCTGATAAATTAACCAACCACATTGGGTCGATTATCTTGATAAGTTCAGTCTTCAGACCTTTAACAAGTACAATGACGGCCTCGCCAGTACGATTGTCATAGTACCAGCGGTTGAATGTGAGATGCATCTGTTGGGGCATCGTCTTCACAGAAACCCGCTTCATCGTCTTTAGCGGCTTTACCTTAAGGACAAGTTTCCTCCAGCCAGTCCTTGGATCAATCTCATCAATGCGTTTGCGCTCGGGACCTGGGGCTTTAAGAACTTGAAGCCATGATTGACCTCGAACAGTAAGTGTTGATGAAACCACTCAGCTGTCCGGTAACCACCACGATTGATAAATGGACGTCTCGCGAGGGTACGAACATCCCAACGCGGTAAAGTAAGTACATCCTTCATAGTTTCGTAGTACTGGATCCCCTTCTCCCACTTAATTATACATACTTTAAGCTCAGGATCATAAAGCCATGAGATAATATCACCATGTACCTTGGAAACAGTCTTGAAGGAGGTCATTTGGTTTTCTTTAACCCATGCAACAGCAGCAGTGTCTTTCCGTTCTTGATCAACATATCGATACGCACTGATAATTTTACCCACCTTCTGGCGTTAGAACCATCTTGCAATATCATCATCAGTTATGACTTCAAGTGAATGAACTGTCCGCTTACACTTCAATACTTTTTCCAATTCATCTTCTGCCGCTTTAACCGTCTGTTCATCAAATATCGGAGCACCTTGATCAACATTAGTGTGTTGAAACAAGTCCGGATACTCCTCAGCAGTTACATCTTCCATCTCAACATCCTCATCTTCATAAATAAAATCCGTATTCATCTGAATAGACGGATCATCTTCTATACCTTCCTCATTTAACACCTAGACATCAGGCTCAGTCTCTAACACGGTTAATTGTTCATCATTTAACGCAAGCAGTATGGAAATCTGCTATAGTGTCAGAGACTTATCAACAAACTCACCCACCTGGATCTCATCCCTCTTCACCATACTTTTAACTACCCCCGATCCATCCATAAATATCACAGTGTTGGCTGCAATCATCTCAATTGGCTTAGCGGCAGTTGGATCTTGATATATAATAATCTGTTTGCCCGAGTCTTCACCACCACTAGTACCAGAACCTGAAGATGAGCCGTGCAATTGTTTAGGCTCACCTCCTGCACCAGACTCCTCAGGATCTTGATCATCATCTTTGAGTTTCTTTAGGGCATCTTCTTTGCAAGTTAATTGTAAGATCAACTATTCTTGTTCTTTCATTTTCACCCCCCTGAGACTCAACAATCGCTCGTAGCGCTTTAGTCTCCTTCTGACAAAATGAGATATAACTCATCATCCGTCTTTGATTCTCCATGAGACGTTCTTGATTCTGACGGTCAGCTGCCATTTGGTTTTCATACAGATGCAGAAGGTTCAGCAGCATCTCAGTCTGACGGTTTGGTGGCAAGTTGTATAGTGATGGATGAATAGGTTGAATCGGTCCCTGAGGCCGAGTGATTCATATAAACGAAACATCACTTGGAGGAGGTGGAGGAGGAAGAAGAGGAGGAGGAGGAGGCCTCATAGATGGTGTTGAAGGGACATCAGATAATGTAGCAGGAGGCCTTGGTATCTCAGATAATGCCATTTGAGGGATTAAACCAAGCCTTTCATGGGACACCA
This sequence comes from Bidens hawaiensis, assembly GCF_021521415.1. Classification (NCBI taxonomy): domain Eukaryota; kingdom Viridiplantae; phylum Streptophyta; class Magnoliopsida; order Asterales; family Asteraceae; genus Bidens; species Bidens hawaiensis. The sequence continues at coordinate 63,188 of NW_027498746.1, read as the reverse complement.
ACGTCGTTGTCAATGTAAGCATCAGAGTGCTAGTAGTAGGCGGCACTAATAATGACCCAGCCCCCGTAGAAACACGTCTTTTCGTTGATGGCTCTTCAGTGGCCACAGCTTTCCCTTTCCTCTTCCATTCTTGTTGGGCTGCAATGGTGGCAGCTAAAGCAGCATTTACTGCCTCCTGTTGTTCTTAAAAGGCAGCATCACCAGCTCCACCATCACCATCATTACCATTATTACCATCATCATCATCGTTCCCACCTTTTCCCCCTTCACGCTTAGAATCCGAGTCGTCGTGGATCCAACGTTCATCAGGAGGACATACATAATTAGGGTTAATAATATGACCAATCATCCTTTTATCCCTTGGCTTATCCTTTCTATAGAACAACATTCGATGTACAGTATCAGCCTTCATGTGTTCCATAGGAAACACATCATTTACCTGAGTTTGATCAATGACTAAATTGGGAATTAAGTCTTGAATGATCAGCTGTAGAAACCGAGGATACATCAAAAATTTCTTCTTTTGAAGTGTTTGTTGAACGTGTTCTTTCAGATGATCATAGACTAGCTCAGAGTAGTTATACGGCTTGTTGAGAATAAGAGCAACAAAAGCTGACTTTATACTACTTCTACATTCGTCAAATCCACCACGACGACCACTCATACAATGAATTAAAACATGAAGAAGATACTTGTATGGTGGGCATAAACAATTCTTGTTCAACATAGACTTATCAATATTACCACCATAACGTAGACGAGTAAACAAACCCTTGATCAACTACTTGTCTAATTCACTTAGGTTGTTGTCATTATCACCAAAATGAAGCACCCGACGAACCACTCCCACATAAATTGTAACAACTGTTCCATTAATCGTGGCTCGAATATGATTTTCCGCCTCAACAACCGCAGGAGTATTCCAAAACTGCCTAATAATATTCAAAGACACTCTGGGTCGAGCAATGATTGCATAATGTATTACCGAGCGTCTTAAGAATGTCAGCATGTCTCCAAACTCAGCCACATCAGCAATATCTTGATCAACGTAAGCACAAATGTTGTGTTTTGTATCATATGGAAATAGAATAACATCATCCGGTTGAACTTGAGGTGGTTGCACTTGTGGTGGTTGATCTTGTTGCCCTTGATCAGCAACTGGTGGATCTTGATTCACTTGATCAGCCATTATAACTGTATAAGTGTAAACGAATATGAGAAATGTGAAAACGTAATGTGCATTTAGCACCAATATATATCTAGTTATTTATAAATGGTGTATTCAATGTCATAAGATGTGTGAAATTAATTTATTTACGCGTTTAGACGGTTGAGATACTTTATTTAAGTTAAATGTTAATTTTAAATTTAATTAAATAATTAAAATGAATGTCATTCGTGTGATTTTCATTCTGATTTGTTACTATCTAGTAACGAATCAAATGATTGTCATTCGTGTGATTTTCATACTGTTCGTCTTTTCTGTCCTATATAACCTAGCACGCTACCCTAGGTACCCACTGTACGAATCAAGCGATTCGTTTGAATTTTAGACAACGAATAAGACAATTCGTTATTACAATTCGTTACCTTAGAGTAACGATCAAGACATGACTCGTGTCTTGATTCGTTAAATATGTATAATGAAGTAGAGTTGATTCGTTACAGAGTGCGGAAGCGAATTAGGTGAGCGAACTAGAAACCAGTTCGCTAAAGAATCACCTAGTTCGTTATCCATAATTAACGAAGTAGCTTTTACCAAATTAAAAACTTTATTTAATTTTAACTTAAATAATTAAATAATGAATTAATTAAATAATTAAAAATTTTAACTCAAAACCATTATCATGAACCTATTTATCCCGGCAATCAAATACTTTTAAAAAAATGTTTCACTTTTACGAAACATAAATTAAGATCAGTAAATAATATGTAAAGTAAAAAAAATAAAATATTTTTGGTATTTTGTAAAAATGAAAGAATGCATTTATAAAGAAATTTTCGAATATTAAAAAAAATGGACAATCTTTTTGTGTTTTTCAATAATTTATCAAAAGCAGTACATATTTTTGTATTTTTGTTGAGTTTGAGCAGAGAATCATATTGACCAAAAAGCCCTTCCATCACAGTTTAATATTTCAGCGATACTATGACTGGCGTTAAGTCGGTCATTGATATTGTTGTCCACTTAAATTTTATAACAAACCTTCGAGCATTTTTGTGATATGATTTATGGTTTAATTAGCGCACAGAATATCAGAAACTATCAGCCTCTAATCTCGATTCAAGCTTAATTTGATTTTTGCCAAATCACCCCAACTTGACTTAAATCATTATAATGTTGATCAAAATTTTTGAATATCAATTGGGAAATTTTTAGCAATGCATCAAGTTTCCTTTACAGTGACTGAGTATGCACGAGTCCATCTGTCGGCTTACATACATTGTATCCCCTGGGGTCCGTTTCTTATTGGTATTGAGACGCACACAAGGGAGGAACAATTGTATGACTAACAGCGGATTTTGATCAAGTCAGTAATTTAGATTGTACAAAGTACAGCGGTGATCAAGTTTAATGACTTTGGGTTTGCTCTAGAAAGCGAGTGAAATATTCATGATTATGAATACCCAGATGATTAAGCCGCATAAAGACTCACAGTGTCCAGAATCCTAATGCTTGTTATTTGCTTTATTATAATTTTGGGTGATCAACAACTATAAGGCTTGAGTATGACCGGTTATTACATTTCTGCCATCTTCACCGAGAGTTTTGCTAGAGACTAACACCTCTTTCAATTTGGCTTTTATTTAAGTTTATATCACTAACTTTACTCTAGCAGCTTGTTTAAGATCTACCAATGCACCAATGATTAAGATCTACCAATGCACCAATGATTAAGCACGCAATCTTTTAAGCTTATTTCTTTCTGGATTTGGGGTCAAATAATCAATGTACTATCATTTTCTCTTTTTGCTTCAAAACTCAAAATTTTGAGGAGCATAAAATAAAATGATTTAAATTTCCCCAGTTAATTTAAGTTCATAAATTAATGGCTATCATATTCATCTACAAGTAGAGAATAGGACCAAAACATGCAAGCACGCTTCACAAACATAAATAACTGACTAAATTTTCAGCTAAAAATAAATTAGAAAGCTTAATGAACGCCCCAAGTACTTTCCATTTGTCAGGTGAATGGCTAACCCGAATATTTACAAGAAATTATCAGGACTAAACATACACAAGTATATGTCCTTCAAAATAGAAGCAAATGACATGATTTTCAGCGACATAAGCAAAAATCTTTTTGGGTTTTCTCTTTACAAACTAAAGACACAATCTTTTTGTCTTTTCGGATTTTTCTTTACAAAAACAAGAAAAATTCACATTCTTTTTGACTTTTTCAGAATTTTCTGTACAAATAAACATCACAATCTTTTTGGTATTTTCTAATTTTAAAATGTTTTTGGTTTTTCAAATATTAGGATAAAACAAAAAAGAACACAATATTTTTGATTTTTCAAAGTTTTCTAATGTTTTTGGGTTTTATCTATACAAACTAATGGCACAATATTTTTGAATTTTCTGAGATTCACCCCCTAAAATCTAAAAACAAAATAAAATTGAAAATAGAACAAACTAAAGTAAAGATCTCAGCAAGGGTCTTCAATCCATTTAAACCAAGCAAAAAGTTAAAACGTGTTTTATCAAACGCTTTGGTAAATAGATCGGCTTTTTGAAAATCAGTGTTCACTTTCTCAAGATCAATTAATTTCTTTTCATAACAATCCCGTATAAAATGATATCAAATTTCGATATGTTTCGTTTTAGAATGTTGTACGGTATTCTTGGTGATACTAATGGCAGCAGAATTATCAATCAAAATGGGAGTAGTAAGAAACTTCAAACGTAGTCGCGAAGATGTTGTTGTATCCACAAAACCTGGGAACAACAACTCGAGGCTGCAACATACTCAGCTTCGGCGGTTGAAGTGGAGACCGTTGTCTGCTTCTTACACTGCCAGGAAACAAGCCGGTTTCCCAAAAATTGACATCCTGCCGTTGTTGACTTGAAATTGATCTTGCAACCTCCATAGCCCGAGTCTGAATAAGCAGTAAGATTGAAAGTATCATTCTTGGGGTACCACGACCCGATGTCTGGATTTCCCATCAAATACTGAAGAATTCTCTTGACCGCATCTAGGTTAGTCACTCGTGGACTTTCTTGATACCTAGCACAAAGACAAACAACAAACATATTATCAGGGCGAGAGGCCGTTAAATACATTAAAGAACCAATCATGGCACGATAGAGGGTCGGATCAACGGTATCCTTCAATTCATCCGGTGATAAATTGTGACCCACAGGGAGAGGAGTAGAAGGGATTTTTCTGGCAGTAATCTTGAATCGGCTCAAGACATCGTTTACATATTTTGTCTGATGAATGAAGATTCCCTTCGCAGACTGATGAACCTGCAACCCTAAAAAGAAATTCATCTCTCCCATCGAACTCATCTCAAACTTGGTTTGCATAGACTTCTCGAACTCCTTACACAATGTATCGTTTGTAGACCCAAAGATAATGTCATCAATATATATCTGAACTAGGAGAATATCATCACCAACAGTTTTATGAAATAAAGTACAGTCGACAGTCCCTCGTTTGAAACTATTATCCGTCAGATGGTCGGAGAGCGTGCCATACCAAGCTCTCAGGGCTTGATGTAGACCATATAATGCCTTGTTTAAACGATAAACACGGTCAGGATAATCAGGATCTTCAAAACCTGGAGGCTGTAGAACAAACACTTCCTCATGAAGTTCACCGTTGAGAAAAGCACTTTTAACATCCATTTGATACACTTTGATATTCTTGTAAGCAGCATATGCCAGGAAGATTAGAATCGACTCTAATCTTGCAACTGGAGTATAAACCTCAGTGTAATCAATACCCTCTTGCTGATGAAAACCTTGCACCACTAAACGTGCCTTGTTTCTCAAAATTATCCCACGATCATCTTTCTTACATTTAAATACCCACTTTGTCGGAATTTCCTTCTTGACTCTAGCAGGTTTGTCAATAAGATCCCAAACACCTAAACGTGCAAATTGCTGTAATTCTTCTTGCATGGCTTCTACCCAAGATGGATCTCGCAGAGCCACACGAGGAGTTGTAGGCTCAACTTGGGATAAAAAACAAGATAATTTAGCTGTATTTACAATACCAGTGGAATGTAAATCGGCATAAGCACATAAAACATTATTTTCAACCGAGGAAGCAACTTGACGACGAGTTTGAACTCCCACATCAAGGTCTCCAATAATGTTTTCCTGTGGATGGTATTTATGAATCCTGAGAGTAGGATTTTCAGAAATAGCAACATTTTCAAATAAATTAGTGTAATGTTCACCCAATTCAGAAGATGAAACATCACTTTCAAATTCAATAACTTGATCCACAATTGCATTATCATCATATGAAGTAGAAGTATTATCATGATGAACAGGAGACTCATTGTCAGGTTCTTCAGTTGGAGCAACCAATGGAGCTTCAACATCATTTGAACTTGCAAATCTTGGCATTTCTAAATGTTCTTCAAAATAAGCACGGACTAAATCTTCATCTGGATGATCGGTTGATGGAGTAAATGAATTGAACAAGCCATCGTAGTCAAACATCCAGTCGGGACCTTTCCCTTGTGGAGGAGTGGTGTACTTTTGACAGTCAACATGGTACCACTCTTCAACACAACCAGACGTAAAATTAAAAGCCCGTTTCTTAGGAGACGCATACCCCAAGAAATAACCTTCAATGGCCTTTTCATCAAATTTACCCACATCCCTTTTTAACATAGTACAAGGACACCCAAAAGGTTCCAAATACTTTAAGTTAGGCTTACGATTATTCAATAATTCATAACTGGTCTTCTTGAGTCGTTTAACTGTTAGAACACGATTGAGTGTATAACAAGCCGTATTCACCGCCTCATTCCAAAACTGTACAGGAAGCTTAGAATCAGCGAGCATAGTCCTTGCAGCTTCAATCAAAGTTCTATTCTTTCGTTCGGCAACGCCATTTTGTTGAGGTACATAAGGTGCACTATATTCACGATGAATTCATTTTTGGAGACAAAATAAATCCAATATAGTGTTTTTGAATTCAGTTCCATTATCACTGCGAATTCTTCTCGCCTTTTTTTTGTAAAGTGATTCGATTTTAGTGATAAGGTATTGTACCAAAACAGACGTTTGATCTTTCGAACTCATAAATAAGACCAATGAGTATCTCGAATAATCATCAGTCACGACTAGGCAATACCAGTCTCCAGAAATACTCGCACGATTCACTGGACCGAACAAATCCATATGAAGTCGTTCAAGTGGAGTATCAATGGAATTTAATAACTTAGATGGGTGTGGTTTCTTCTTCTGTTTGCCCTTCTTACAAGCAACACAGTAATCAGACAACTTAAAGTTCTTTAACGACACCCCTTCTACCAGATTGTTCGCCATTAAATAATTCATCTTTCGAACATGTATGTGACCCATTCGTCGATGCCAAAGCACTGAGTCTTTCTCGGTTGCTTTCGAGACAAAACACGTTTCGATCGATGTAGATACATTAGTATTCATATTTAAGACATAAATATCATTTGATCATGGTGATCGCATGACAACCATGTCCTCGGGAATCACATAACCCAGTTTCAAGATCAGACACTCTTTATCTGTAAATATCGTAGTGTTTTGCTTATCACAAATTTGCGACACACTCAATAAATTATGGTCCACTTTATCACAATAGTTAACCTTCTCAAACGTAATCTTCCCATTTGAAACATCACCTTCCTGTGTAATCATACCCCCAGAATTCCCAGCAAACGCCACATAACCCCCTTGAATATTTCTCACATTTGATAAGAGGTTGAGATTTCCAGTAATATGACGAGAACATCCACTGTCCATGATCCAGTTTTCACTAGAAATGGTCTTGGATGAACCCTACGCAGAAAAGAAAATGATTAGTTCAAAAAGGCAGCCCAGGCCTCAGTCTTGGGCACCTTTTGGTTTTCTTGAGAAAAATTAACCTTAATTGCATTCAATTGTTGTTCAGCATCTTGAGAATAAGTTACAGGCTTCCTAGACTTTCGTCTTAAGTAAGCGGCTTGAACCACATTTGAATTTTCATTCTTGCATAAGGGTGCAACAAGAATAAACTTAGGTTTGACGGAACCATGAGTTTCATTCATATATAACGAATGGAGATGACGAACTAAGTTAACGAAGTGGAGTGGTTAATCTATAACGAATTAGAAATTATTCAGTAGCGAATTACAAAGAAAAACTTAGCGAAATAGATAACGACTCAGCTACAGTTGATTAGTGAATCAACTATAACGAATCAGGTTGTTACAACCGTTTGTAACAAACTCTGACACCTTATGCCACGTGGCAAAGGTTGTTATGACACAAATCCCAAAGTGGACGCGTGTCACACGAATCAGTTAATCCCAAATAACGAATCAGATGACACGAACTAACAAATGATACGAACTGGCTAGCGAATCACTTGAATGTTATGACGAATCAACTAATTTAGATAACGAATCAAAGTGAATAATATAACGAATCATCAGAAAGATGATAGCGAATCATATTCATCTTCAAATCTTCAAAGAGAATTTCCAGAAATCTGGAAATAATGAACATCAACCCAGAAACCCAGAAACTGAAAATTTGTAATACTAACTTGATACTAAACCAAATCAAACAAATAACTAATCAAAACACTCGTAATTCGATCGCGAACCCAACACACTGATCCTCGTAACTGATTATCTCCGAAAACCAACTCGATTAGACCAAAATATACCCCTGTTTCGGCCTTAAACCAAAATCAACACCAAAACAATCCAAAATCAATTCAAAACTCAATTCCAATACACAAAACCATTCCAATACTTTAACCAACTCAGATTCAATCCAATTCGTCCATAATTCAATCAATTCATCTCAAATTGATTCAAATTCACTCAAGTAGAATATAAACAATATCAAAAACTAATTAAACACCAAATCAAGTGTAATTGAGCCCCAAAGGCTCTGATACCACTTGTTTGAACCCAAAAAGTTATCAATCCAATAACGATTAATAGATCTCAGACCTGTTTATAATAGATTAATACTTAACTATAGATCTAGCTCATAATTATCTTTGATTCAATGTTGTATGTATGCATATATTATCAGTATGTATATAATAGTAATTGTATATATATAGGGGTGAGTTAACATACAATAATGGCTTATCATACATTACGTACGCGACCTTCCAAAGCATTAAATTAAAAAATACACGGTGACAATTTCGTAAATAAACCAACAGTAGTTCGCGATCAAAATTCGTCGATTACAAATTGACTCTAATCCAAATTCGGAAATCGTCGCTTAATCTAATCAAATTTCTAAACTCTAATCACATCTTAAAGTATGAAATCTCTAAAGTCAAAATCAAATCAAAATAGAACGGCGTTGAACATCAAAAAATCTTCAAAATTGATCAAAAAATGATGATTTAGTCAATCGAATTGATGTGTAGAAGTATTTAGATTCATCAATCGATTATGGAATTACAGAAATAATGCACTCAATCAAGCTCTGATTAGGGTTAAAAATATTATGTTTAAACGTTCTGAAACAAAACTGAAGACCTTTAAACATTCTGCCCAAAAAAGAACATCTTCAAATGTTCAAATACGTCAATGAAGTTCTAGGCGTTAAAAAAAATGAGCATCTTTAATTAAACGTTCTAATACGTTCAATGAAGTTATGGGTGTTAAAAAAATGAATATATTTAAATGTTCTAATACGTTCTAAGAAGTTCTGGGTGTTCAAAAAGTTTATAACTTCTAAACAGAACTCCTAAACTAACAAAAAAAAATTAAACACCTATAACATGAAATTGAACACTGAAATCACTTCATATAATCTCGTAATCATCAAACAATTATCAATCAACCATAAATTTGATCATCGATTCGATCATATGAACAAAATATGGAACGTCTGCAACTGGGTTTCTGCAAATGATGCTTAAAACTTTAAGCGTTCAGTTAAACCCATCACATAAAACTCAAAATTGATCAATTGAAACTTCAAATTGATGATTAATTGGACCAGTTTCAAAGTTTAATTGATCAATTAGTTCAACAATTTCAATTTCAATTGGTCAATTTTATCAACTGACATGTGAACAAGTAGTGACGGAGGAAGATGTTGTACGGTGGACGGAATCGTTTGATGGTGACGGATTGCTGAACGATCATGGTGAAGGTGGACGGAATCGATTGGAGCATCAAGTCAGATTTAATGAAAACTACTGTATTGCCACCGCATGCTATTTGAAATCGACGGGGATACGAGTCGCGTAGTAATGTACGATTAGGGATTATTGTATTTGATCCTTTATCTATATATATATATGGCGGGGTTATAATAAGAAGTAGAGTGTGTCTAAGAAGTGTAAGAAGTAATCTGGTGCGTTAGATATGTTGATCTGACGGTGGATATGGAAAGTGTGTTTTTTGTGCAGTGTGTTTTATTAGATCAAATGGTAAAAACATACTTTCTACACTTCTTAGAAAAAAATTACTTCTTATTATAACCTTGCTCTCTCTCTCTCTATATATATATATAAAGAGAGAGAGAGAGAAAGTTAACATACAAATTAAATTAATATGTTAATTATGAGAATGAAGTAGAGTGATTATATATACAAGTAGAGTAATTATGTAATTACATCATAAGGTAGCTAATTGTGAAAATCACGTAGAGTAATTATATATACGAGTAAAGTAATTATGTAATTACTCTATTATGTAATTACATAATTACTCTACTCGTATATATAATCTATATGTAATCACGTTAATTTAATTTATATTAGCTCCAAACTATATATATATATATATATATATATATATATTGAGTCAGATTCAAAAGGGAACTCCAAAAAAATAGGGAACCGGAGAACTCACTTCTCAACCCTTGATCAAATCTCCAAATACTTATGGTACACCCTTAATCACCTAAATCACATCATTTATATAAAAGAAAAAAAACCTCTCAAAATAAAATCAAAAGAATAATTAAAAAATTTATAGAAAAAATAAACGAAAAAAGTAAAAAAAACCAAAAATGTTTATTTAGCATCCTTAGTAAAAAAACGTTCAAAAAACCGACTATTTAAATAAAAAATTTTAAAAACAAAAACAAAGCATAAAAAGTAAAAAAAATATATATATATATTCGAGCATCCCCGTTCCAAAAAAAAATTCAAACTTAGTTTAACCTTCGGATTTAGTTTATCTTTTAGCGGCTTTAGGTTTTTTTAGCATGGGGGTGGGGGTAAACACTTTTCATTAACATTTTACACGTAAAACAACAAATCTTATTAAAATTTTACATGTAAAACAACGTTCGTAACGATTTTACATGTAAAATAACACTTTTAGTTAACATTTTACACGTAAAACAACAAATCTCATTAATGTTTTACATGTAAAACAACAGTTCTTTAATAGTTTACATTTAAAGTAACAATTTTCATTAACATTTTACACGTAAAACAACAAATCTTATTAATATTTTACATGTAAAATAACAGTTCTTTAAGATTTTACACGTAAAAATTAATATTTTACATGTAAAATATTATTTTTCATTAACATTTTACATGTAAAACAACAAATCTAATTAATTTTTTACATGTAAAACAGTAGTTCTTAATGATTTAACATGTAAAACAACACGTTTTGTTATAACTTTAATGTATATTCAACAATTATATATATATACACATATATATATATATTTATATATTTTAAAAACCAACCTACGGTTACTCACGAAATTTAGTGTTCATCAACATTTTCAAGTTATATTTTCAATGTGGCAATTATAATATTTATGCATTTTTGATGTGCGAAAAGCTATATATAAATATTAATAACTAATTCTCGCAATTCAACACTAAGTCTTAAATTTATAAAACCAAACAGTCCTAACTAAGCTTCACACAAACGGCAAGTGTACCGGTCGTGTAGTAGCACAATCAAATGGAAGTCTGAATGTCGAATACAAACACACGTGAGAGTGGCTCAGATAATTAACCATAATCTAAGTCCTACCTAAATAATATATTTATTTATCTTAATTATTTAAAACTAACTTAACTAATTAACTTAACTAACGATGAAACTTAACGTAACTAACGATAATAAGAAAACGAACCACCTAGGTAAGATGACTTAACGGTCGTAAGATGACGCAGGTGCTAACATGTGGCTGAAACCAAAGTTCTAAAGATGGGCTAACATAGGTCAGGTCGAGGCACTGGGTCCCTACGGTCAGTTTTACCAGAAAACCCTAACAACGTCTAGATAGCTTTTAATTCATGGTTGCTAATTTACGTACCCTAATAACTCATCACTTGATCCATGTCTAAGTTACAGATCTCACTAAGGCTCTAGCTATCATAAACCTAGGATAAGAGGGGTAATTCAATACTAAAGACAAAATAACTCAACTTACAAACTTAACCTAGTCAACAACTGGAAAAACGCACGTGGTCTCGCAACGAATAACCAAATCAACTAAACTAGAAAGATAAGTCGACACCTAAAGTTTTGGTCCAAATCAAAGGTGGTGAACCTACTAACTTCAATGATCTAAGAAACACAAACCCTAATTGTGTGCCTACCACAATCAATCAACACAAAGAATTAACCGAAAGATGCAATTAAAGCCTACACGAAACTAATTAATGCAATAATTAATCACACTAGGCACATGCAACCTGAGATACATCTATGGGAGCGGGTATACACGGAATATATCACAAAATATGAACTTTACAATAGAAAAACAATCAACCACTTGTTAAGCACCCTAAACTAGTTAATATAATCCGTTAAACATCAAACCTAGGTGATTCAAACAAGTTTAGCAGACCATAATGAATGAATATCATATAATAATTATAATTAAGCTCAAAGTATCCATTACAAACTGATTAGAACTTGTTTCAAAGTTTAAAACTCAAAAACGAACTCACAAACGTTAAAATAAGCAAAACCGACAACTGGTTGATGAAACTACGATCCAGAAGCTCCTCCTCTTTGTAAACTCATATGGAACTGATGTGGACGGCTGGAATGATGTATATATCGTTCATAGGGTATATTGTACATATATAGAAGATTTAAAATTGTAAAACAAGCCAAACTAAGTCAAAACCCAAACCCACAAGGCCAATATAGGACAAAATAGTCGCGGTCAACGAAAGTCAAAGTCCCGGGAAGCTCTGGGGCGCTGCGCTAAATGACCTTCAAGGTCAATTGGCTGGTTTTTCGTTTTCTAACTAGCTTCTCTTCAAACGCGCATACCGGCTTCATCCGAATCCCGTTTGAGCTGATATCTTCTTCCTTAAACTCATTTTTTCGCTCTCTTCAACCATGGGACCTACAATTAACCATAGCAATTAATTTCATGCAAGAACAGGTTATATTCGTTAACGTTTAAGCACAAAATAACATAAAAACTATTAGGAAAGCATGTGTGTTTTACACCACATCAAACATCCCCACACTTAAAACTTTTTCGTCCATGAAAAATAGTATGCACATGAGCATAACCGATAAGTAGAGACAACTCAGTCTTGACTCCTTTTTCAATATTCAAAAACTTTATCAAAGCATTAACCGCGATTGCTAGTATTGGTCCACTTTAAACCCATGCCCTTTCCATACGCAACGAGACATATAACATGTGATGGTTCTTAAGTTTATATGAACTAGTGGACGCCAAAATTAATAAATATATTTTTTTTCTTTTTCTTGGTTTTACCGACCCGGAACCACCCCAAGTTGACTTAAACCTCATATCTAACTGAACAAAACAGAATATAACATTTAAGCAGAACTGAGACGATCAAAGATATTGTTTATCCACATAAATTTAAGCATTAAGGTCTACTAGGAAGCCACTTAGATACTCAATTAAATGAAATTAAGAACTGTCTAGCTAGTGTTTCCCACTACATGACATACCCCAGTTATCAAGCAACACCAAGGACAATCACCATCGGTGAGTATACACGAATTTATCTGTGGGTTTACATATGATGTGAGCCTTGTGGTCCGTTTCTTAATGGTAATAGGACATGAGCAAGGAGCCCTCATGTGGCTAACAACGTGGTTTGATCAAGTAAGTAATGTAATTTATACTTTAAAGCACGAGTGATCAGGTTTTATGTCTTATGATTTGGCAATAATTTGCGAGTCTGCTATTTTTAGCTTATTTAAATATTCACAAATCCACTTAGGCGAGGTGAATACCTAGATGATATGCCGTATACCGACCCATAGTCACCGAATCCTGGAGCATCCCATCAATACAGGATTTAAGGTTATAAAACCACACACCTATGAAGTGTCTACCACTAAAAACTAGAAGTACGTTTTTTATGTTTATATCATGGGCTAACCAGTATACCCTAACGTTAAACCTACCCAAGCATCGTATTTCAACATTCAGATTTTCATAAAAATTTAGCAATCAAATCAAACATGAGGCTTGAGTATGGCCCATTCTTTCATCCCAATATTATTTTAATGCATCCCACTAAAGTTAAAGTACATTAAGATTCAATTAAAGTCAAACATGTACTTTCTATACCAACTAAAGAGCTGAGCCCATCGACACATCCCAAATTAGATGCTCTGATTTAAAAACTCATTTTTATTTTAAGAATTTAAGAGTGATAATGATCGGTAGTTAATAACATTTCCTGTTTAATGCAAAATTTTGAAAATAACGGACAAAATTTTAAAATCTTTTACCTTTTTATTAAAATGTTCTTTTAAACCTTTTTTTTTTAATTTTAATTTTATTATTTATTAGTACATTTAAAACATCAATTCCCTATCCCCACACTTAAAATGCCACATTATCCTCAATGTGAGACAGGAAAAGACAAAAATAGAATAAATAAAGAACAATGGAACAAACTCCACTGGTAAACAGCAGCGAATGTGTATCATGAGTCATGTTCCATTCCCTCCAATTCGAACGCAAGCCTCAAACTCAAGTGCTCTCTATCAAGTTGTCACTCATGAACGAACGTGACTCCTCTAAAACAAGTGGCATCACCACACTTGTTTATAATCATCTCATCAACCATCATCAACCAACCACTGAACAACTTGCAAACAAGGAAAAAAAACATCTGGAGTATCGGAGAAACAAAACCAAAATAAAATGAAACATATTATCGGGTTGCCTCTTGGGAAGTGCTAAGTTTATATATGAGTCTTCAGCCGAACTCACCCCCTAAACCTCAATCAGTAGTCTTCTCCTATATCCGCTTCCCATCAATGCTCCTCAACACTCTCCGTTTACAATTAGTAGGGAAGAATCCATTAACTCTTCACCAAACTCACCCCTAAACTCATCCTCCCATGAAGGAACATATTCTTTAATTTGACTTTCCATCCCATCAACCTCAAACTCGATAATCGGCTTACTAAGTTGTGACAGACTCATTCAACCAAGCCAAATTCCATATAAAGCTTGTTGGGTCGGAAAGGGGGCATTTGGATTTGTATCATGGTGGATATGGTATTTGCTTAATGAATTTACCGGATGAGTTTTCACAACCTAGAAGATTCCCCCTTAAATCAAACATCAAACGTAACCGGGGTTTCACTCGATTTCTCTCTTTGCGATCCAGAATCTTATTTATCTCTATCTACAAAACGGTGTAACATTTCTGTTCTTTGAATCCAATTCCGTAAGTCTCCATTACTGCACACTTAAACAGATTCGGATCACAGGCACCAAATAGTAGTAGACAAAAATTAATTGAAATTAAACTAATACAAGACAATTAATAATAAGATAAGATAAAAACTAAACTAACTATATTAAGTTAGACATATAAAAAAATACATAAAACAAGTCCCCAAGCTCGGGTCGTTCTCTAATCGCCTCAAACCGTGTCCCGGACAACGGCGCCAAAAACTTGATGTGCGAAAAGCTATATATAAATATTAATAACTAATTCCCACAATTCAGCACTAAGTCTTAAATTTATAAAACCAAACAAACCTAACTAAGCTTTAGACAAATGGCAAGTGTACCGGTCGCGTAGCAGCACAGTCTAATGGAAGTCCGGATGACACAAAGACACGTGAGAGTGGCTCAGATAATTAATTCTAATCTAAGTCCTACCTAAATAATATATTTATTTATCTTAATTATTTAAAAATAACTTAACTAATTTAACTTAACAAACGATGAAACTTAACGAAACTAACGATCATAAGAAAACGAACCACCTAGGTAAGATGACTTAACGGTTGTAAGATGACACGAGTGCTAATATGTGGTTGAAACCAGAGTTCTAAAGATGGGCTAACATAGGTGAGGTCAAGACAGTGGGTCCTTATGGTCAGTTTAACAACAAAACCCTAACAACGTTTAGATAGCTTTTAATTAATGGTTGTTAATCTACGTACCCTAATAACTCAACACATGGACCATGTCTAAGTTACACATATCACTATGGCTTGAGGTATTAAAAACCTAGGATAAGAGGGGTAATTCAATACTAAGGACAAAAAAATCATCTTACAAACTTAAACTAGTCAACAACTAAAAAAACGCACGTGGTCACGCAATGAATAACCAAGTCAACTAAACTAGAAAGATAAGCCAACACCTAAGGTTTTGGTCCAACTCAAAGGTGGTGAACCTACTGACATCAATGATCCAAGAAACACAAATCCTAATGGTATGCCTATCACAATCAATTAACACACAAAGTATTAACCGAAACATGCAATTAAAGCCTAACACAACTAAATCATGCAATAATCAATCACACAGGGCACATGCAACCTGAGATACATCTATGGAGCGGGTATATATAGAATAATATCATAAAATATGAACTTTAAAATAGAAAAACAATCAACCACTTGTTAAGCACCCTAAACTAGTTAATATAAACCGTTAGACATCAAACCTAGGTGATTCAAACAAGTTTATCCAATCATAATGAATGAAAAAAATAGATAATAATTATAATTAAGCGAAAAGTATCCATTACAAACTAATTAGAACTTGTTTCAAAGTCTAAAACTCAAAAACGAACTCACAAACGTTAAAATAAGCAAACCCGACAACCGGTTGATGAAACTCCGATCCGGAAGCTCCTCCTCTTCGGAAACTCGTATGGAACTGATGTGGGACAACTGGAATGAAGTATATATCGTTCATAGGGTTTATTTTACATATATAGATGATTTAAACTTGTAAAATAAGCCAAACTTAGTCAAAACCCAAACCTACAAGGACCATATAGGACAAATTAGTCGTGGTCAACGAAAGTCAAAGATTCCGGAAGCCCTGAGGCGCCGCGCTACGTGACCTTCAAGGCCTAGGTGGCCGCACGGCGTGGTCAGGTCTTTTGGCGAGTTTTTCATTTTCTGACTCGCTTATTTTCAAACGTGCATACCGGCTTCATCCGAATCCCGTTTGAGTTGATTTCTTCTTCCTTAAACTCGTTTTTTCGCTCTATTTAACCATGGGACCTAAAATAAACAATAACATTTATTTTCATGAAAGAAAAAGTTATATTCATTAACGTTAAGCACAAAATAACATAAAACCTATTAGGAAAGCATGTGTCTTTTACACCACATCAATTTTTCTTTCCCTGCTATGTTTCCATCGTCACGTTTACAAGAAAAGCCTCACCCCCACCTACCTAAAAAAACCTAACCCTCAACCCGGAAAACCTAAACTCCTAAAAACCAATCCCTAAAAGCTAAACTAAACCCGAAGGCTTAGTCAAGGTTTTTTTTAATTGGAATGGGGCATGCTAGATATATATTTTTTTGGTTTTTTTTTTATATTTTTTAATTAATTTTTCGATTTTTTAGGTTTTTGTTTTGGTTTTTTTACTTATATATATATATATATATTCATTATTTAATTAAATTTTTGTTTTTCTTGAACTTTTTTTTATGAAAAATGCTAGATAAAAATTTTGGATTTTTTTTTTACTTTTTTTATATTTTTTGTTTTATTTGTACTATAATTTTTTTTATTATATTTTTGATTTTTTTGTGGGTTTTTTTTTTCTCTTACAAAAATAATGTGATGTAGGTGATTGAGGGTGCACTGTAAGTTTGTGGGGAATTGATTGTGGGTTGGAAAGGGGGTCCCCCCAGTTCATCACTTTTTTGAAGTTCTCCCATGAACTCACACCTATATATATATACATATATATATATATATATATATATATATATAATTCTATGAGAAGTGTGAGAAGACTTGGGTCTACTAAGAATAATAAGTCACATATAATAATAGTGAAAGACATTTAAATATATAAGTGTTGTATGTTGACATCACTAGTACATAAAAATGTAATTTTAAAATGGTTATTTAGTGTTTTTGAAACAGTCTAAAACCGTTATATATGTTGCATTGAAAAAGATGGTATTTGATATTTAAATTGATTCAACAGCTGGTGTGTTATATCTAGACGACAGTTAACACTTAACGGTTATGCTAAATTGTTACAACAGGGCTCTAACTAGTGTATATATTTGTAAAGTACAACGTTAAGAAATCGTTGTAAACCAAATACAATAGAATTGACGTTGTTAAAACACAGGTGTTACAACAACAGACATAAAACCTGTGTCAATTATTGTTTACACAACAGGTCGTGAACCGTTTTGTTTTCAGTATGGTAAATTGTAGTTAATACAAAGTGCTTATTACAATAGTAAATAGTATATACAACGGAAACGTCACAATATATATAATAACATTATGTATCCATCCATAACAATATACATTTCAATAAATAATTATGTATTCCCTAATACAATTATGATATACACAAATCAATATATAATTATATATTCCCGAATAAAATCAATATAAATAAAAATATTTATTCATCAACAAGAATATATTTCAATATAAATAAAAAATTTTATTTATCCACAGGAATATACATTTCAATATAATTCCCTAATACAATTATGATATATACCAAACAGAAAGCAGGTTTTCATAATCTTGAATTGATAAAAGGGAAGGGGCTTTAAGTAAATCACCTACAATAAATATTGAGATAAAGTTATAACAAATATTGAACTATAAATTAATCAAAAAGTTAAATATTATACTTATGTGATTTCGTAGTGTTTCAAATAGCTAAATTGCTTGTCTCCTCATAAAAATCTGATGTATAATAGATAATGAGATAAAATTATAACAAATTTGTTTTAAGTTTATCACCTATAATAAATGTTGAGATAATAAGAAATTTTAAACTATAAAGTAATAAAAATAATATAATACTTATCTGATTCGTAGTGTTTCATATAATAGTTTTTCTTGTCCACTCATCAAAATCCATCTGTTGAAAATGAATAATATTTTCTATATCAACTAAACATAATTTTAAAAAGTTTGTATATAGTAATGAGTACATGTAGCTTATAACTTGTGGCGATGTTTCTTCATAACTTAAAACTTGTATATAAAAAAATTATTATATTTTGTAAATAAACAAAGTATGTAATAATCTAGTATACATACCTCATACCATTGAAACTAGTTAGCCTTAATAAATCCAAATTAAAAACAAACTAAATAAATATGTAGTGTAAATTATCAATAAGTATTAAAAACACACAAACCCACACACTCAATTCATATACCAGCAGCCACCACCCCACCTATCACTATCGGCAACACCAACCATAGCGCAACCCGCCACCTCTACATCCACCATAAGCGGAAAACAATATCCACCACTGTCAACATCACCCTCCGGTACCACTACATCCACCGTAGACCACAACAACCGTCCCCAACGAAACCGTAGGTGACCAGAAATCACACAAACGTCGTTAGAGATGCTCAAATGGAATGAGTCTCACCAGATATCATCTTCATTCTGGCCAATCTATGCAACGATGAAATATCCTCTCCGAAGACTTAAGCGGAACAACCAATTCAAATAGAACGGGTCATGATTGAAGCCGAACTTGGCCGGAAAATGACCTTAATTACAGCCGAAGTCTTTTTCGCTAGGGTGTAAATGAGATGCAAGATGGGATTAGGGTTTCAACCACTGCCACCACCTATCGCCGACAAAGATTGGAGGCGACATCCGACAACTCCGGCAACGGTGAAATCGCATACAGTTTCCGATTCATTTTCATTTATGTATGTATGTATGCATGCTTGCATGTACGTGTGCATGTATGCATGTATGCATGCATGTATGTATGTATGGATTGATGGAAGGATGTATGTATATTTGTATGTATGTATGCATATTTGTACGTATGTATGCATGCATTTATACGTGTTTGTGGTATGCTGCTTAATTGCATGTATCAATGTATGTCTGTGTAGTAACTCTATGTTACTATGCATCTATATATGTGTAGTATCTCTTTGTTACTATGTATTTATATGTAGGTATGTATATATATGTATACTTGTATGTATGTATGCATGCATAAATGTATATGTATGAATGTATGCATGCATGAATGTGTATGTATGAATATATGCATGTATGTATGCATCTACGTATGCCTGTATGTATGTATGTATGCATGCATGTAGGCATGTATGTATGTATGCATGTATGTATGTATGCATGCATGAATGTATATGTATGAATATATGCATGTATATATGCATCTACGTATGCATGCATGCATGCATATGTATGTATGTATGTATGTATGTATGGATGCATGCATGCATGCATGCATGCATGTATGTATGTATGTATGTATGTTTGTTTGTATGTATGTATGTGTGCATGTATATATGTATGTTTGTATGTATGTATGTATATATGTATGTATGTATGTATGTATGTATGCATGTATGCATCTATGGATGTATGTATGCATGAATGTATGCATGTATGTATGTATATATGTATGTATGTATGTTTGTATGTATGTATGTATGTGTGCACGTATGTTTGTATATATGTATGTATGTATGTATGTGTGTGTGCATGTATGTGTGCATGTATGTTTCTATGTATGTATGTATATATGTATGCATGCATGTATGTATGTATGAATGAATGAACGAACGAATGAATTTATACTTATTACAGTTTGTAATCAAACAGGTGTTTTTGTCATAATGAACAGATGTAAATGTTAGATATTAACAATGGTGTTTCAAAGCTGGTCTAACTGTTTAGAAAAAATAACTATAATTCTATAATAATCGTTGTGAATTAGTTATATTGTATGTATGTATGTTTGTATACTTTTTATAATGTGTAAATAAACCGGATAATAGTAAGGTGTAGTTGGTGAAAAATGAATGGTAATTCATCTATTGTTTATAATATAGAACGGTTTTATGGATGTTCTACAAATAAATAAAGGGGTTTTGTCAATAGTCGTTATAATTCCCTACATTTCACTAGTTTATTTTTTTCCTGCATTTTGTGAAAGTGAAGCTTTAATTCGTCTACAATAAATTTCTTATCAAACTTTAAACACTTCACATCGTTGTTTTGTAAGGCGTATACCCGGTGGCCTATATTGGACGTTGGTTTACTCATAAACTCAGTTTGTTACCGTGGAAGCACATACAATTTGCAGCGAAAACTAAAACTTTTACATCTAAAATCTATCTCTCACTAAATCCTCAATATGGATAGCCTCGTACGCACCTAAAGCTCGCCACGTCATCAACAATATATGCATGCATACTAAAAGTCAGCTACACGCTGAGTGAGCTCTAGCGTTTCTTTCTTTTCATAACATCGATTTATAACTAAATCACATCTTTCGAACATTCATATGTAACATAACCTTTCACATTATTTATTGACTTTATCTATGTCAGTCTATCAATCATTCCATAACTAGGTTCATACATGCTTTCTCATAACCGAGCCTCCTATCCATGCTCATAACCGAGTCGTCTATTCTTTCTCATAACTGAGCCTCCTATATATATCTAATCCTACCACCCAACTAATTATTTGTTTAACATCTAAGAAATAATAAATCCTTTATTTTTATTTTATAGGGGGGGGGGTGTTTTTAACATCCTAGGAAAATCCCACATCGACCATGGACAAGAGTGATCCTTGGTTCATAAGTAAATACACCATCTCTTAATCACCAATATGTTTTGGGCTTAACGCTAGTGGACGAGAGGAGATTTCACAATTAAGGGTGCTCAAGTGGAAGGAGTAGAAGTATGGGTGACCTCTTGGGAAGTCTACACCTGCGCAACCAAAAACAAATATGTGAGCTCTTTGTGCGCAAAGCAGACAATTTAGTGGTGCGAGGGCTATATGTTACAAGTGGTATCAGAGACACTCTTGTGTCGTTCAAGATGATGGGGCAAGCCTCATCAGAGACGGTGAGTCGCCGGGGGTGTCATGACGTACACCTTACGCGAATCCCACATCATGGATTCGATGGTGGGGCAAACCTCGTCGAGGACGATGAGTCCAAATGTGTTGGGGCAGTGTTTGTAACATCCTTGGCAAATCACACATCGGCCGTGGACAAGAGTGATCCTTGGTTCATAAGTAAACACCCTGCCTCTTAAATCACTAACGTGTTTTGGGCTTAACACTAGTGGACGAGATGAGAGCTCCAGAGTTAAGCGTACTCAAGTGGAAGTAGTAGCATGACAGCTGACCTCCTGGGAAGTCTCCACCTAGTCAACGTGAGCTCTTCGTGAGAAAAAACAGACTAGATTGGTGGTGCGAGGGGCCGAATGTTACATGTTTCTCATAAACAAAAACCCTAACACCCCTGTTTCAAGACGATGGAATATGACAGATCTCGACACACTTTTTTGTTAACTCATAATTTGCGAATGAGAACCAAGGCCACGGGAGAATTCGAGGACTTCAAAAATGTGATTAAGTTTCTTAGACTGAGACATATCGCCTACGACCTAAATGATCAAGTCGATGTATATCGATGATGGATACAACAATTTTGGGATTCTGTTGTTATTGAAACCTATATACAGTAAATAGGCATTTAGAATGAGAAATTCATGGTGTGGTAAATGAGTCAGAAATCGTTGTTGGTCAAGCGGAAATTCGTGCTGCTCTACGAATAGATGATGCTCAAGCTAAAGAGTTATTCTTTCAAGATTATGTGCACCAGAATTTTTGGGAGATAGAGTATTCAAGAACATTTTGCCATAACAAGGTGAACAAAAAACACCTCTGAAGAATGGCTATTTTTTTGTACACAACTTTGTTTGTGTTTTTCACACAAGGTTAGTGAATGGGAGTTTGTGCCACAAGAAGTGTAACAAATTGTTCATGGTATTCTGAAACAACAACCCTACAACTACTCCAAGAATATGCTACGAGATATGCATGACAACATTGAACATGAACGAGGGATACTTCTATATCCCAGATTCATCATGAGAGTCATTTTATCACAAGTGTCATGGCCATGATTGCGTATTAATCAAGGAAGAATTGTAATGATTAATCAAAATCATGATTTTCTGTCAAGTTCTCTTCCTATTTAACCTACCTTAGGTTTAGATACACATTTCTCCATCACTATACTTGAACTATTAGATGATTTGGACTAATATTATTTGTCTACTCTATATCTTTTTTTACTTGTAAATATTCTACCTTTATTTAAATTATTATCATTTATAATTATGTCAATTTGTTTATAATATTTATACGTGCATTTAGATAGTTGTTAGTGATTGTTACACTTTAAGTGAACAAACAATATTAGATACGATACTTGTGAGACCAGTTGACTAAAGTCAAAACACAAACAATGTTCAATATGTTTAGTTATTTTGTTATTCGGTCATATATAGCATAATAATTTCTAACACTAATAAAATTAATTAGTTCAATAGTACAAAGGATTTAGTACAAGAGTCTCTAAACAAAAATAGTCTTTGGAATTTCGCGTAACTGGTATATGTCTACATGATTGGGTATGTGTCAACATGCTTTCACCAATGCATATTAGCATTTCTC
Organism: Bidens hawaiensis; assembly: GCF_021521415.1. Classification (NCBI taxonomy): domain Eukaryota; kingdom Viridiplantae; phylum Streptophyta; class Magnoliopsida; order Asterales; family Asteraceae; genus Bidens; species Bidens hawaiensis. The sequence continues at coordinate 40,056 of NW_027498746.1, read as the reverse complement.
CGTGACACCAGAAAAGGATTATCTGACATTATGTATCATTACTTACATGACGATATATATGATTCTCCAACTTTCAATAACACTTAGGTCATTAATCTTCGATGGTGTTGGGCTAAGCTTAAGAAATTTCAAAAGCTTAGCCAAATAGCCCCTAAAGTCAAATATTCGAACACCATTGAAAGCCTATATCCAGAACTACTAGAAATCCAGGAGAACGTGACTAGTTGGCCAACACTTTGCCTTCCAGTTCTCTTTGCCTAGAATCGATCTAAAAATAGAATAAGAAAAAAGGCCATTTAAAAGGTATTATATTTCCGATAATACCAATTCCAACAAAAGTTCAAGAACATATAGTGAGGTGACTTTGGAAGAGGACGTAGCATAATGTTATACATAATTTGATGAAGGGAGGATTTTGTAGGATGAAATTATTGGAGGATTTTGAAAGTGGCCAGGTAGATTGGAGGAGGTTTGCAAGTTAAAATTTGCAAAGTGATCGATCTTATATTTATTTGTATGATTTTGTTATTGTTCACCTAACTCGTTTAATTGATATTAATTATTATTAGTTGGCCAATCACCTACCTTATAAAAAATCATTTATTATAAATGTGTTTCTCTTCTATTCATTGATATGATTTAGTTATGGTTACACCTATCTTATTAAAAACCATTCAACTTATAATAAACCATTACTATTTTTAACATATAAAGCAGTTTACATTATAACCTGTGTAAACTACGTAAATTTTAGAAAATGTTAAACGGTTTAGTATTATAACCGTTCTAATATGCAAAATGTTTTAAGTTTGGAACGGTTCTTTGTAGAACCATTGCAAGTAATGAAGATATTATGAAGATGTTAACCGTTTTAAATAATGGATAAAACACGTTGTTATTGTTTTGCCTATAAAATAATGCTGGGTTCCTTATGGGTTGGGATAATTATTCAAAATTAAACGGTGTCACACCATTGTAAGTCAATTTTTAGACCGTTGCAAGTAATGAATATATTAACGGAATCTAATGTGAACATGTTAACCGCTTTAAAATAATCGTTAAAAGCCGTTGTCAAAGGTTTTGTCTAAAAAACAACGTTAGTTTCCTTTTTATTTACAATAGGTTGAGATAATGGTTCAAAATAAAATGACGCTCTTCATTATATTCAACGGTTGGACCTCACACCATTGTAAATCATTTTTCAGACCATTGTTAATTGACGTTTTTGTAGTAGTGTATGTGAACCTTGTTTGTTAAAAAGTGTTGCATGTTAAATAGTGGTGCATGTTACATGTTATGTATAACATGATATTTTACTATGTTTTATACCTAGAAATTACATATTAAAAGATGTTTCATGTTACACATGTTATTATTAAAAATCTATCAAAAATTGTAGAAGATTCCTCTAATAATCATTCATTTACTAGTTATAATCAACATCATGAGAAATTAAGTAAATAGGGTTTTGATTTGAAAAACTCCTCTCCTCTCCTCTCTTTTGAAAACTGTACAAACACACACACACATCCATTTTGCAATTTCTCTCAAGAACACAAAAAAATAAAGGTTGATCATGTTGATTTTGAGTTTGTGATTAGGTTGAAGTTTGTGTAAAAATACAAAACCTAGATGATCTGAAAAATCTATGTAACAGGGATGATATACTATGTGTATGACGTTATATGGTTTTTATTTGATGGAATATAACCCTAGGTATGTCGTAAACACGATTTACTTGAGTTTTAGATGTAACAGATTTGTTAATGTTTCTTTACGTGACTGTAAATTGATAATACATAAGTGTTTTTGGTCTATTTTTTATCCCACTACTTTAAGTATATTTTTTAGTAAGATAATAATTTTAATTTTTAGACTTAGACATGATAGTTTTTATGATTACACAAGTTAACATGTCAAGGCTGTTTCGAGAACTTGTAATATGGTGTAGATTCCCCGTCATATATCTTGAGTTTGACAAAGTCAATTGGGTTAGTTCCACCTTTTGGACTTCATAAATAGATGTACGATTCTATCCCAACTGGCCGTGCATGCTTTGGTTGGATATTGAATTTTAACCAAACCAAAAATTTATGTCGTGCACTGAAATAACGACATGTACCTTGCAGTGCGAAATGAATTTTATATATATATATATATATATATATATAGGGAAAGGATCAAGAGAGAACTCTCTTTTAAGGAGAGAACTAAAGAACTCCTAACTAAAGGGTTATAATTGTAAAATTGATTTTCCAATAAGTTTTAATATACGTCGGCTTTCCCTGTATGACCTTCCTATGTGCGATGAACTTTCCCCAAAATCCTACAGATCATGAATCAACACATATTGATGATTAAGATCCCTAAATCATTGAATATCGATATTCTATTTGCGCTTAATTACGCTTGTGCAACCGTTAGTTAGATACCTAGCTTTGATTTCAGCCATTGAACATGAGAATTGAAGGTATGATTCACTTAAGACTTCTATCTTCTTTATTCATGTGTGTTTTTACTGATGTTCATCGTTTCCCTGTTAAATTGATTTAATATTGTTTTTTCTGCAAGTTCTACAGTCAATAATTAAACTGTAAGTCCATAATTTGGTGTTTTTAAGTCAAAGCCGGCTATAATTTTGTGATTCTAAGTATAAAACGGCCATAATTTGAGATTCTAGATTAAAAATTGTCATGATTTGTTGATTCTAGGTAAAAAACAACTATTACGCATGGTAAAAAAATGTAATTTGTTTGATTTATATATTGATTTGATAATTTAATTGATTAATCACTGAGTTAATAGGTTTTTAAAAGATATATGAGTATTAGAACTAGGTAATACCCTGTCATACATAAAGAGTATTGCATATGTGTAATACTATTAGTATTACATATGTGCAATACTGTTAGTTTTAACATATATGTCTTAATTAAATAATAAAAACAGAAACACCCTGTTATGATGCAGTATTATAGTGTTATATATGTGTAATGCAAGGTCTTACATATGCATAATATCGAGTAAGAATAAGCAAATTCGGTATCGGTATCCATATCGATTTAATACTGTCGGTACCGAATCGGTACCAAAGTTTTGAGTTTCGGGATCGGAACCGTAATGGTACCGGTTCCGATACGGTACGGTACCGGTATATCCCGATTTTTTACCTTCGGTAACCGGTATAATCCCGGTACCGTACCGGTACCACGAATTTGAAAATTTCAGGATCAAGTATTTTTGGTACCGCGCTCATCCCTAATACCGAGTTTTGAGTATTTGCGTATGTGTTAACTAGGGGCGTGTAAGTTACAGGTTAGAGTCATGAAGCTCGTGAACTCGATTCACATAAAGCGTTTAAAAGAATTGGTATTTAGAAACAAGTTCGGTTCCGGTACTGGTTTTCAGCAACAAAATTTGTATGGTCCGGATATGTACTCGACCGAACAGGTACAAATCCGTGAACACATGAAAATCACTTGAATAGTGCTCTTTATCAGCTATGATGAAGCGAATGGTTTGGTAACTAATCTAATTAACTATTGCCATGTCTCTTTCACTTTTACTTGAATAATGCTCTTTATGAGCTATAATTTTACTGTTTACATTGTTTTTTTTTGTTTTGGTATGAGGAGGATTCACGTGGGATTTCTACTGGAGCAAAATATGTTCAAGTATTACTTAATCAAGATAGAGTTTCTTTAACACTTACAAGATCAATGGAGATATTGTGAACCAAGTGTTGAGTGAGGTTTTGCCTATTCAATCTGTCGTTAAGTAGATTAAGATGTAACAACTTCACATTTTTAAACCAATATTCACTTATACAAATTAGCAAGTAGTAGTGCCTTGATGTGCCTGATTAGTTCTATTTCTACATATTGTAAGTTATAAATATAACATGACAACGTTATGGAGTGGTTGAAATAGGATTCATAAACTCTGGGCCGAGTGTATACTACAGGTTGCAGCCTGCTATTTCCTTTTGTTGTAAACGACTCCATGAAACCCGTTTAAAACTTGTTCCACAACCGGTTTAAAACCCGAACCAGCCCATAGGTCAATCATCTTCATCTAGGTTGGAAAATTCCTTCTACACAGTTCCCGTCTAGGTCGTACCCGTTGCACACATTTTAAACATTGTATATGTGCATTTATTAATATACGTCATTCGTGAAATACTATATGTTTGTATTACATACATTCAAAGTATATTTGTATTGCATATATGTATTGAATGATTGTATTACACACATGCATTTGTTGTTTTACTTGCATTTAAATATTGTATACATGCACTAGATAATATACTACATCCGATCAACATTATATGTTTGTATTGCATAAATGAAATGTATGTGTGTACTGCATACATGTATTACATGCATTTATGCACATATCAGTACGAGTTTGAACTGTAACAATTGGCTACAAGTTTCACACTTTAATTTACAAAACCACGTAAATATACCATAACGTTCATGTTCAAATATTATCACAAGTTCTAACAACTGATACGCAGATTCCATCCAATACAAAAACATGATAAAACTATTAAAAAATCATCCATATAACTAGTCTCGATGCATGTTCCATTTATATTTTTTCTTGCATCTTTAATCACTCATTTCTTGCATACATTGACATTCGAAAGCAAGATAATCACGGAATATAATGTTCTAAGAAGCTTTGATTATTCAATCCTTCTAATATCTTCATCGCTGAAACCAGGTTAAAAAAAACTTCATTTTTACCCTTGAAACATTCCATGTGTCTCATAGAAAGCACACCATACTTCATGAAGTTGTCATTTTCATGTTAAAACACATGTAATGCATATATGTAAAACATCATAAACTAGCATTGCATATATGTATTACAATAAATTTTATTGAACTCGCTAGGCGCTCACAAGGTGGACGACTAGAAAGTTAGGAGTACCCGGCCTAGACGGGGAGTACTCAGACATGGTGAGTTATAGAGGAAAATATTTTTAGGAGATTATATTCATGTCAAAAATTATTAATATTAACAAAACTGAATTAGTATTCAACTGTTTAGTATTAAACTCATTGTTATCAAACTATTGTTATAGCGTTAAACTAACTGTTATTAAGGTACAAGCTAGATTTGTTAATTTACACACCACGTCATCAAATAATTTTCTTAGTCCAAACCTAATATATAAATATATTAATTTATATAATAGAATATTTAAAATGTCATAATAACATAATCTAACTAAGAAACATAAAATGACATAATGGCATAATCTAGCTTAGGAAACACAAAATGAACGGATGAACACATGAAACAATAAACATCATGAACACACAAATACAAAATGTCTAGATGTTGTTGCTAAGTTGCTATTGCAAAAGCCTATACAGAACATCATGAGCATGCACAAATACAAGGAAAATATAATAAGTTGTACCTCAAACCCGTTGGATGTGTGAAACGATCCAACGACCTTCATACTCGTTGGAGAATGGACTATAACGTGTTGAAATATGAAGTGAGAATGGTGTGCTGAAGGGTGAAATTAGGTTTTTTTATTGAAAAGTCAAAATTTATCATTTACCGCCTAGGCCGATCCGAATTGCCTAGACGGTCCGCCTAGGCCTGAGTTGGACTAATTTCGACTATACTCGGCCACCTAGGCTAACTTTCCAACCTTGATTACAACGTAGTTAATATGCATTTAACTCTCATAATTGAATATATGTAATACAACACCTTGAAACAATCCAATGCCTCGTAGCAAAGTCATCGCAATCCATAAAGTTGTTATTTGCATATTAAAACAAAAGTAATGCATATATGTAATACAACATAGCTCATATGTATTTAATAGTTGATAACTACATATATGTAATACAGTAGATAATAAAAATGTACAAATGTAATATAACATATTTCATATGCATGTAGTATTAAAGTAGTGCATATATCTAATACAGCGTGGTTAGTATGCATGTAATATTGTATAGTTGCCTACATGCATATATGTAACACCATAGAGATAACACTTCATATATGTAATAAAACACAACTCATAATCTCATATGCATGTAATAACTAAGTGATGCACACATGTAATACAACATAGTTCATATGCACGTAATCGTAAAGCAATACATGTATGTAATACAACATGTTGCATATATGATAAATAGCAATTGTAAATTATATATATATATATATACCATATATGTTTACATTCGCATGCTCATATTCATCGTCTTCGAGTGTCATATGTTTCACCTTCTGTGGCCATTTTGACATTATCATGGTCTTCATATCTGTAACATAGATGCAGTATAATCGACTTAAACATATGCAATCACATTACTATACACATAAAATGTATCAACTTATGTAAAACCTACCATCAACACTCCCACATTCATCATTGTTTTACGAAACAACTTCAGTTTCATTTTTTGTAAATTTTCCCAGTTTTGTTGTTAGTCTGGACACTATTATCCTTAGATATATTACATATATGTATTATACCTATGAAATTTTTCTAGCATAGTTATCACATCTGGACATTAGTATCTTAATATGTAATGCATATACGTATTATAACATTCCAAAACAGGGGAAATTTACCAAAAGTTACAACCATCATCTCAAAACAGGGGAAGTTTACAAAAATTACAACCATCAACTCTGGAACAACCCACAATAAAATTTTTAGATGCATTACGTATATGCAATATTAACAAACATACTAAAAACATTACAATTACTATGTTCAATTGTGCATAAATGCAGTTTAACTAATAATCAGTGAGATACACATTCATGTGTTATATCTATATAATATTTCACTAATCATGTACAATAAAGGACTACTATCGATGTATGACACTAAATATACAAATCACTCAAAATCGAACTTATAATGCCTGATCGACACTACACATACAAATAGTTCAGATTTGATGTGATAAACGCCTAATCAGCACTTATAACATACCTAATCGAGACACTACATCAACAAATTGTTATGAATCAACGCAATATATGCCCAATCGGAACTTATAATATGACTAATCGACATCGCATATGCAAATCGCTCGGAATACATGCCATATACACCTAATCGGCATTTTCAAATTTGAAAATCAAGTATAACGATCGTTTACCTGCTAATGATCTTCAGTTTCGTGCTTGATTTTACCAGTGATTGTTCATTGTTAGAAAACCCTAAATGTTCGTTCAAGATGGAGAGAAGATTATTTGATTTCTTTTTCTTATTTAATTCCAAATTTGCCCTTTCTCATATAAAACCCCACCTCCTTTTTCTTTATATCCATTTTACTATTTTTAACCTTTAATTTACTAAATCTAATGGTATTATTAGGAGTTCTCTAGTTCTCTCATTAATATGAGTTCTCTCTTGATCCCATCCCTATTTTCCCTATATATATATATATATATATATATATATATATCTATATATATAGGGAAAGGATCAAGAGAGAACTCTTTCTTAGAGAGAGAACTAAAGAGCTAATAATAAAATATTTTTAATTTAATTAAAAAAAATTAATTGTATGCAATACACACTATCGCATATATGTAATACAACACTAATGCATATATACACTACATCGATTTTTTTATTTTTATATATAATATAACACTATTGCACATATACAATACAAACAAATGCATATATGTTAATCAACACTATTGCACATATAAAAATACACACTAGTGCATTTATGCATTAAGAAAAAGTCGATGTATTGCATATATGCATTACAACGAGTTTTTTATAGTTTTTTTATTTTTATTTTTTTTTGTGGTGAAGAACAACAAAATATAAGAAGGATATCAGAAAAAAAAATATAAGAAGGTTGAAGAAGGTATCATATTTATATCATATATAAAACCCATCTTGGCATCTTTGTGTATGTCATTGATGACTTGTAATTCCTCTTCTTCAGTCTACTGCCTTCTCTTAGCATACAAAGCCATGTTTCTTGCTTTTACCCATTTTTGTGCAGAACTTGGGATCAGAGCAGTACTTTGAGAAATTCTTTGCCTTTTAGGGAGTTTTATTGAAGATAAGTCTATTGGTGTAGAGAAATTATTTGGATTCTTCTTTCTTTCTTGTACAAGATCCCTATAAGAAACGGTTAACTTATCTATTCCTCACCTGGCAGTCTCTCTTCTTTTATGAAAATTAGCCTCGGCTAATTTTATTTTCATTCTCATGATTTCCCTTTGCTTCTCTTAAAAAATCCTTGATTTTGCAACATCCCAATCAGGTTCAGGATGAGCTTGTACAGGGTCTTGTTTAGTAAGTTTCTCCACTCTACCACATTCAGTTTGTAGTTCTCATATGTCCAACCTTTGAATTTGTGAAGGGAAACTTGGTACTTAGCATGCTATTTTAGCCATATAAGAGTAGTTTTCTTGGTTTCCATCAATAGTTGTTTGTTAACTATTGGTCTTTCAGAAACAGCTAAGCTTCTTTCATAAGCATGTTGTTCAAGATTTATTGTCTTCAGAAGCTCTTGTTGATATACTCTTGCAGCTTCTTCATTAGACATCATTTGTGCAGCTTCTGCTGGAGCTCTTGTAGCTTCTGGTTCTTGACGAGAGATCAAATCATGAAAATTCTTTGGTTTTAGTTTCTTGGCTGGTGGTGATGGTGGTGAATCTTCTTCTTCAGGTAAGATCAGCTTTCGCATTTTCAAACTACTGTTAGAACTCTTTGCTTGACTAGGCTTTGACCTCAAGGATTCAACTACTTTTGTAATATTAGTTGGTTCTTGTGGTATCTTGGGTGCATCAACAGTTTCTGAACTACTGTTGGTTCTTATGGAGCACCAGTAGTTTGTCTTGTAGCAACATCAATAGTTTTTGTAACTGATTGTCTTGAATCAGTTGTTGGTGTAATAGTTGTTTGGTCAGCAGTTTTTCAAACTACTGGTATCTTTTCGAATTGATTAGTAGTGTTTTCTTAGTTTTTCCTCTCTTTTCTTTCAACCTTTGGATACTGATTTTAACCTTTTTATGTTTGTAGGGCATATTTCATCTATTTTACTCGTAGTTGCTTGACCATAGCCCTTTCCTTTGCTTCCTTTTCTTTCTTCATCATTTCTTTCAACCTAGTAGCCTCTTCAGTAATTTTGTTTGATGTTTCATCTGGCATTTTCTCAGCAGCTCTTCTTGAGGCATCTAGGATATTCTCCCGCTTTTTGGCATCACCAGCAGCCTGAGCTTGCTCTGAAACCATGGTGTAGGGGGAGAAATTCTTGAAAGTGCTTCCAATTGATTTCTTTGATCCACCATCTGCTTTCTTAATTCATTAGTAAGATTATTGAGTAAGTTTCTAAGAATGGTGGTATCAGTGTTGTCATTGGTGTTGAATATTTGAACTTTGAGGAAATGAAGGATTTGAGCTCAGCAATCTCTGGATTAGGTGTGATTATACCCTCTAGAGTGCTTGAGCTTTGATTGCCGAGTGGCTTTTGAGTGAGGAATTGGTGGATGCAAGATTTAAATCAACTCCGGATAGAGGCCAACAATTGGGGTATTGTTATGGGGTTGTTGGACTTGAGTTTGAGTCTTATTGGTAATGAGATTCTTGAGTTTCACAACCTCAGAGCTCAAAGTTTGAACATGATCTGTTAATTCTTGTATAATTTTGGCATCAACTAACATAATAATCTCATCTACTGTCCTATCATCAATAGTTTTACCTACATCAGCAGTTTAATCTGAATCAAAATCAAGATGTACATATTGAAATCGATTAGATGCCCCTTCTTCTTGGTACTGGAGACTTCCAACCGAAGTTGATATCAAGATATTATCAGTTGTTTCCAGGTTGAGAGTCTTAGTGATGAAACTACTATCCACTGAGAAACGGTTATTTCAATAGTTGTAGGAGTTGCTCCTAATCCTGAATCCAAATCACATGTAGTGATAGGGATTATATCCTCCTCTTGCTCTGGGTTAGTAATACATGCCATAAAATTAGCAGTTTTAAGAGAGGTTACCCTTTCAGTTGATGTGGAAAAGAAAGGATTGCGTTTAGTGATGCGTGACTTTTTGGTAAGTACTTGAACAACTTCTTTTGTGGTTATAATATGATGATCTGAAGGAGGTGAAAGATATGTTGCTTGGGAGAAGGTCTTGGAGTTGGAGTGTTTATTTTCCCTTAAACCCTTTGATGTGGGTCATCATGCTTTCAACAGTTTCCTTTTGTGAGAATGATTGAGGAGTTTGTTTAGGTGGTGGTGTAGCTTGTTGTGAGGAAGTAACAACCTGTTTTCTTTGTGGCCTTTGTGTTACCACAAGCGATTCAGGTACCTCAAGTTCCTAAACTACCTTTTTAGGTTTTAGTGAGGATTTTGGTTTTGTGGATGTTTTGGTTTTTTATTATTTATTTTTGGTGGTAGGTGTGGGATTCAAGATACGATGTTGAGTATCCTAATCACCTTGAGTAGTGGGCTTATTTTTTGTAACTCCAACAGCAAGAACATCAATAATTTGGGCAGGTTCCTCCTCATAAACCAAGGTTGATGATTTGAAATCCTTCATTCTCGCAAATATCTCATTTCTGAGACTTTGACTTCGGACTGATGATCCTTGGATTAAGTCTGAGTTTGGTAATACTATCTGAGGTAAACCATTAAAAACAGTAGAAGCATTGCAAATGGTTTTCCTTTTGGTGCATTCATTGCTTTCACATTTGAAACTAAATCATTTAAAATTGATTTTGAAAAGCAGTATTTTTCACCAGTTAAAATGGAATAAGCCAGATATTAAACATTCAATAGCAATACATTCCAACTGGTGGTTTTGCATGATATACACTAAAGTAGATTATGAAAACGGAATTTCATTAGAGAGGGAAATTGATTTTTGTAAAGTTTAGCCTTTTGAGTAGAACCCAAGTACCCTCTCTCAATGAGTTGAGGCTTCAATATAGGTGCAACAATTTTAAAGGGAAAGTCATCATCATTCAACTCTAAATGTTGAGAAAGGAATGAAGATGAGACAAATACCTATATTTTACCTACCATCGATCTGATGAATAGTGTCGTCCTTTCATCCTAAGCATATTGAATGGAGGACTTTTCCAAAACTCATTGGGGGGGGGGGGGAGGTTGTGGATAAAGGTCAGGGTTAATTGTCAGCACGATGAAGAATCGGCTTCCGGTAATTGTTACAATACTATTGTCATACTCAGGATATGTCGGACTTGTGATGAGGTATGGAAATAAGTTATGTGGATACTTAAATTACATGTTTCTAGGGTTTTGAATCATGATGACAATGTATGAGAGATGATGGATGTAGACAGTGAGTGAGTAATTTAGCTAATGGATGATGATGCATGATATAGGTAAAGGCTTTCTTTGGAGTGAAGAAAGATGATTAAATAAGGTAATATTTTTGGTGAAGGATTAGGCATGTTAGCAACTTGATAATCAAAAGTTACCATTATAACAACTGTTACATTGAAACAACGGCTAGTTTATCCAAACAACTATTGACGAAACGAAACAACTGTTTTTTGTAACTAATTAGTTGTTATGACTAAAACTGATCAGTATTTTGAAAATACTAATTTTCATCGGTTGTTTGAAAAAAAAATGTTTTGAATAGTTGTTTTCTTTATTATTCACAACAGTAGTTTAGAAAAAATAGTATTTTTGAAAACATTGATCAATAGTTTGAATAAAAATTGATCAGTACTTTTGAAAACACTGGTTTTCCATTACCCTATACATCAAAAGATGTACAAAGCAGTCTTTTTAAATATATCTGAATATATTTTCTTATCAAAATCAGTTGTTTGCAAACAATTGGTTGATTTTGGAAAATGATCTTTTAGAGATTTAGCATACCCAATCTGGTAACCAGTCTTCGAAAATTTGTTAAATCAAGTGCTTTAGTAAACACATAAGCTAACTGACTTTTAGATGAAACATGCTTATCTGAAAACCTTTTTCATAGCAATCTCTTATGAAGTGATGTCTGATCTCAATGTGTTTTGTTTTGGAGTGCTGAACTGGATTTTTGATGATGTTCAAAGCAGCTTCCCTGTCCAATTTCAATGGAGTTTTTAAAGCAGGTATCCCATAAATCCAGCAATTGGTTTTGTAGCCAAAGTAGCTGAGATGTGCAACTTGCAGCAGCAATATACTCATCTTCAGAATTGGGTTTTGAAATAATAGTTTGCTTTTTGCTCTGCCAATATACCAATGCATCCCCAAAGAAACGACATTCTCAAGATGTTGATTTTCTTGTTATTTGACAACCAGCATAATCACTATTTGTAAAACAAATAAGTTGGATTTTTTGCTGGCTGGATACAATATTCCCAAGGTAAAGGCACCTATGAGATATCTATATATCCTTTTGATGCCACTTAAGTGAGATCCCCTTGGTGAAGCCTGATATCTAGCACACACACATGTAGCATGCTTATATTTTGTCCTAGATGCAGGTAGATACATTAATGACCCAATCATACATCTATACAAGATTTGATCAACATACCCACATATCAATTTTGCTCATAGGTGTGGCACTTGATTTGCACTATGTCAAGGAAATCTTTAACATATTTTGATTGATGTAGAAAAATTCTAGTTTAAGTTTGTTTGACTTGTAAGCCTAAAAGGTATTGTAACTCACCCATATTACTCATTTCAAATTCAGATTTCAAAAGTTTCTAAAATCATCACATAACTTTGGATTTGTGAATCCAAATATGATGTCATCAACATAAATCCGAACAAGGAGTAAGTCTTTTCCCTCTCTTTTGAGAAACAAAGTTTTGTTAGTTTATCCTCTTTGAAGTTGCTTTGAAATAAAAAATGAGAAAAGTCTGTTTTACCAGGATCTTGGAGCTTGTTTGAGTCCATAGAGTGCTTTCTTGAGCTTGTAGACATAGTTTGGATTGAAAGAAATAGTCGGATTGCTTCAAGTCTTGCAATAGGTGCAAATGTTTCTTCATAGTCAATTCCTTCTTCTTGAAAATATCCTTGAACTACCAACCTTACCTTGTTTTTTTTATCACAATTCCTCGTTCATCAGTTTCGTTCCTGAATACCCATTTTGTGCCAATAGGTGTTACTCCTTCTGGTTTTGGACATAACTCCCATACATGAATTTTTGTAAATTGCATGAGTTCCTCTTGCATAGCTTTAACCCAACTGTTTTCTCTTAAAGCAATATGATACTTGGTTAGTTCAAGTTGAGATAGAAAGCCAGCAAAAAAAAGCAGACATTTTCTTGTTGACTTCTGGTGAGTACACCATGTTGAATGTCATCAATTATTTGTTCTTGAGGATGGGCTGGATGAAACACATAAGGTATGATATCCCTTATAGTGTTTGTTGTAATAGTTGGTGAAACTACTGATGATGTGTCAGTTATTAATGGTGGGGCATTGGGGGTAAACAACTATTTTGGGAAACAACTGATAAACATTCAAAGATGGGATGGGAAAATTCATTTTGAGAGGCAGTTGTTTGAGCATCAGTAGTTTCACAACTTTGAATTCCTTGATCATCACATTGTACATGATCAGTAGTTTGAACGAATGTGTTGTTTTCTGTATTTGTCTCTTCAAAGAAATATAACAAGTCAGAATAAACACTATCATCATTAGTTTCATAATCTTAGGTTCAAACTTCAAGACATCAACATTGAACAAATCAGCATGATCATAAGGAATTTTTAAATCAAACATTTCATTATATTTAACATTTAATTTCTTCTACAGTTTTTGTTCTAGAGTTAAAAAATATATAAGCTTTAGAAGTTAAGGAATAACCTTGAAAATAACCACAATCCACCTTTGCTTCAAATTTTAAAATTGAGTCTTTTAAATTCAATATAAAACATGGCCAACCAAAGGCTTTGAAAAAGAATATTGATGGTTTGATTTTATAATGAATTTCATAGGGGTTGTTTTCTCATATCTTTGATTTATCAAAATCCTATTTTGAAAATATCCTTCATCGTTAACTGCTTCAACCCAGAAATATAATGGTAGCCCTGAATCTGAAAGCATGGATCTAGCAGCTTCAATGAGTTTCCTGTTCTTTCTTTCTACAACTCCATTTTGCTGAGGATGCCTTAGAATGCTGAATTATTTGATAATGCCTTTAGAGATACAAAAGGTATCTAGCACTTCATTCTTGAATTCGATTCCATTATCACTTCTTAGGATTTTGGCTAGTATATAAATTGTTTATCCACTTGTACAATGAAGCTCTTGATCTTTTCAGATGTTCATCCTTTGAGTGCAAAAAGAATTTCTCAGTGAATCTTGATAATTCTACCATTTAGGCTTACTCTGCTTTGGGAATTTTTTTATAATATCAAATATCAAAACTGATTCAGTTTCTTATATTATAATGTATAACGGTATTGAAATTATAATTTACTTGAATATAATATTGAATTCTAGAAAAGTATATGAATGTTGTATTTATTAACTTAACACGTTCGGATATACCGAATCTATATTTCTGTCTTCTCTATTATTTTATTGCCCTACTGTCCGGTCATCTACACCCACAAGACAAACCTTTTCTTTCCAAGACTCGGTATTCTAATTGGTCCAAAAACGTCAATGTATAAGAGATTAAAACAAAACAGTAGTTCTAGAATCTTCTTTGGATTTATATGAAATATTGTGTTGTTTGCATTTTAAACAAGCAACACAGTTTTTGTCACATACATAATCTTTAACAGGTAGGCCTCTTACCAATTGTTTCTTTGTTAAATTGTTAATTATTTGTAATTTAACATGACCTAGTCTCCTGTGCCATAAGTCTGTTTCTTTAATTGGTGCTCTACTAAGAAAACATGTTGCAATAGGAATATTGTAATCCTTACATTGCCACTCCTATTTGCAGTTAACAAAGTGTTTTATGCAATTAGTTTTTCAATTTGCAAAGCACAATTGGAGTTAACAATTTTGCATGTTTTCTTAGTAAAGAAAGCACCATATCCCTCATCACACAATTATGATACACTTAACAAATTGAATTTCAATTTGTCTATTAAGTTCACATTATCAAATGTTAACTTATATTCTTCCACTTTACTTGAGTGAATTGAATTTCAATTTGTCTATTAAGTTCACATTATCAAATGTCAACTTACATTCTTCCACTTTACTTGAGTGTAAAACATTTCCTTTTTCATTATTCCAAAAGATATAGCTCCTCTTCCATGTTTCTTGAATTCAGAGAGAAGAAATATGTTCTCTGTCATGGGCCTAGAGCTTCCACTATCCATATACCATAAACTTTCAATGCATGTGAAAGCTTTCTACGCACATAACGAGGGTTGGTTAGAAGGATTAACCCAAGTCCTGTTGGTACTGGGTTTCTCATTTGAGCAAGACAAATCAATTTTCTATTGAAATTCTTTACAATATTCATCAATTTCTTTTGGTTTCCATCAACATCTTGATCTAAGCACTTTGCGAAACTGTTGATGGATTGCTTGAAACAACACTTTTGTGTGATAAGATTCTTGTTGGTGGAGCATTTTCTACTTGAACAATTCTTGAACTAGGAATGTTCTTTAAAGCCATAGTAACATGTGTTTCTAAACTTTCAAACTGAACTTTCATTTTGGGTGTGGAACTTTGATTTTTGATGAAAACATCAGGTGTTTCAACAAATTTCTTCTTATGAACAAAATTTTAAAAATTTACAATCCTAAGTTAGATGATTATTCTTTTTGCATACATCACATGGATTTGAAAATATAGGTTTCTTTAGGTGATTTTTATATATCTTCTTCTTAGTCACATCCAATCTATCAACAACTAATGGTCCTGATGATTTGTATATAGGTACAGAAGTTGGATGAAGTTCAACTTGATTAAGTTCAGATACATTTTACTTGAATTGCGGAACAATTGATCTAGGAACGAATGTAGGTCTCGCTGCCAAGAGTTTGATTAATTCATTTTTCTTTAAAACTGCTGATGATTTTGATGCATCAGCTGTTTGAGTTGAAACAATGTTGTGAAGTTAACATCAATTTTTTTGAGTGATCTATCAGTTGTTTCTGAAAATACTGATGGATTATGATCAGCCTTTGATTGTTATCATCCAATGTAGTGATAGTAATCTCTTTGATTCCATTAACTGAATCAGTTGGTTGATACCATTTCCCAATTCCATCTTGGAATAAGAATTGGGTGAATCATTGAAGTTATGAGAAACTTCTAAATGATTATGATCAACAACTGATCTTTGACCACTCAAATCAGCAAGTGAAATTTGTTTCAACTTTTGTGATGCATCTGTTGTGTGATACAAGTTCCCTATTTCATCTAGACTAGAAAGTTTAGTGGAGCATCATTAGGTAAAACAACAGATGAAACTTGTTTTGGAATGTTGCTTCTTCCTCAAGTTCATCAACACAATTGAAAGGAGTTATTGTTGTATAATTCTGAAGTTGTTCAATATGATTATATCCAATACTAAATTTCACATTACTGCTTGATTGCTTACTTAAGAGAATTTGAAATCCTTTGTTGGATTCAATCCATTGACCATAATTTACTTGAGTTTTCTCTAATGTTTTGTTGCATTCATTGTACTTTTTCAATAAATTCTCTGCATATGTGTCAAGACCGATCTACCAACCACAAAATCATTATTGTAACCAACAACAACGTGTTGACAAGACGTTTACAAGGTCTACTCCTGTGAAGATCCAATGAACATCAAAGGCGGAATCAATAATATTCAAGATGTTGCTAGACGAACAGAAATAAAACAAACACACAAAGTCACTAAAAATATTTCCATTAATATTATCAAGAATACAATGAAGATCTATTAGGGTTTCTAGGTGGAATGTTTAGTGTCAGGCAACTTTCCATACGAAATATTCCTTTTACGAGAAAGCTGTCAGCCGTCAAATCACTCAATATTCGCTCTTTGTCTATTGTCATAAATGTGCCCTAAAGTTTCCTTAAATAGGCACACCTGACATCTTCTAGAAACCCTGATGTTTAATACATAACATATTCAAAAATATTACAAGTGAAAACAGCTCTTCGAGTAAGCCTGTAAGCTTTTATTCTTGTCGAGTAGACCTTGTAACCAAAAGTGTACTTGGAACAGTTCTCCGAGTAAGCTTTACTTAGAATATTTTCCTAAAAAAATATTCTTCAAGCAGATTCAATCTTCATGATAATATCAAACTTTTCTCGATAAAATCCTACGAGCAAACTTGTTCTTCATTGATCCCTTCAACCTTTTGTCTTGAACTTATTTGAACAAGTTAAGTGTGCTGGTGACATTGTAGCTTGCTCGGGGTTGAACCTTGCTCGTTGGAAGTCCTTAGAATAATTTCTTCAATAACTTCCTTCAAGTGTGCTTGGACCACTATTTATTATTAAACCTTGCTCGTTCCACCAAAGTACTTGGTTTTCAGCTTGGTTAAGTCAAGGGTTTTCTCTTAAACAAACCTTGCTTGACTTGAAGAACAACCTTGCTTGAAGAAGTGTAGTTTGCTCGAACTTACACTTAGAAGAATTCTAGAATATAACTTTGCCAGCAAAGTAAAATACCTTGCTTGATAAGTTCTAGGCTTGCTCGAAGTGTCAATTTTGCTTGATTTCCTTACTTATCCATTTCTTTGAGGAGGTTGAGAAGATTCAAATCTTTTCTTGTCAAATATTGATCCCAGCAATCTCCTCCTAGACTGGAACAAACTCAGATGCACCAAAACACCTGCTGATTACATACACTTTTCAATAAACTACACTACGTAATGAAAATTTACATATTCAAAAGGCTGTCTCATGGACATTACATATCAAATTCAAACAAAAATAAAAACAAAAAGCTTTTATCTTGTTGAGATTCCAGCTTCATGTCTTCTATCAAATTTGACTTCAACAGCCCTCTGTTGAAATAATGAGATCTTCATGTGGCGAGGATGTTGAGATGGAAGATTCCATCTTATAATGTAATTGAGGTATTCCACATGGAGATACTCAAGATCTGTATCGTGTTCAATAATCCCTAAGGCATGCCCTTTTGAATTTCTCAAGATAAACGATTGAGTCATATGTTCATAAATTATCTTAGAAATTCTTCCATTCTTCTAAACTTCACAGTTTAGCCTTATCATTTGTTGCTTCATGCTGATACACTCCTTCATTGTGGCCAGAGGATTAGAGGTTTTTCTTGATTGTTTGTAGGACAATTCAATTATCCTGATGTCACGCATCCTCCTCTGCCTTTTTGTTCTTTCAGCTTCTGTGTACTACAACTTCCTTTTCTTGTTAAGTAAAGGAAATCCCTTCCTAGATTGTTCTTTCAAGAACTTAGAAAGTTCATTCCTTTGTTATCCTGCAAGTCTGTTTCTCTCTTAATAATTATACAAGTGAGTCTATCCGACTCCTCTAGTTGTTCTCTATTGTAGTCTCAAAAATCATCTTTGAACACAATCGTCTTCAATTCACCACTGCACATAATAACTTTGAGAGTTTTTGCCTTTGAATCAAAATATAGGTTCTTTGGTAGGTCCACATTTGAAGGTGGCCTTTGTTCTCCTTGCAGGGTTGACCCAGTGACTGGAATAGGGACACTTACAGTGGAAGCCCTTGATGTACACTACCTTTTTGGTTGGGGTCTTCTCACATGCCCTTTATCTTCATATATCTTCACAAACTCTTCTTTTCTCATCATTATCAACCTTAAATAGTCAC
The DNA here is from genome assembly GCF_021521415.1 of Bidens hawaiensis. Taxonomy (NCBI): domain Eukaryota; kingdom Viridiplantae; phylum Streptophyta; class Magnoliopsida; order Asterales; family Asteraceae; genus Bidens; species Bidens hawaiensis. Next base: position 21,314 of record NW_027498746.1, on the reverse strand, counting down.
CTCCTTCTTTATTAAAAATCTTTATCATTTCCATGGTCTGTTTGTCAATTTGTTCACTTGGAGGGGATCTAGGTCTTTATACTGGTTGTCTTTTACGTCCACACTGTAGAGACATCAGTCTCTTGTGCTCTTCTTCTACTTGCTACCAGTAGACCTTTTCTTTGTAGAACAATTCCTTGAGTTGTGATTTGCCCAAATTGTCAAATACACCTGCAGACATTCCTTTGTTTAACATTGCCTGTTTGAGGGTACTGATCTTTTCTTCATCTTCCCAGGGCATTAAGTTTGTTCTTGTATGAGATTCAAATGGTTCTTCTTTCACTTTAGTCCACAAGGAAGGAGTTTGAGTTGGATATCAATTGTAGACTGATCCTTCAACTCCATTTATATTGCAAGTTCAGATTCATGCAAGTTCTTTTTCTCATCAGCAGTCATGTTTTTGACTATGTCACCTTCTCCTCTCACATTCATCAGTCTCTCCAAAAGATTTTCTTTGCCATGAGATAATTTCTTTCTCTCCTCCTCAGCCAACCTCATATCTCCCAACCTCCTTTGTCTCAATTGTTCCACAGCAGCATCAGCTTCTACTTGCAGTTTTTGTGATATTTTCATGAATTTTTCTTCTACTTCCCTTCTACTCATAAAATCTACTATATCATAATCAAACCCATGTTCAATCAAGAACCCACACTTTCCTCTAAATCTACTAAAGATCTGATCAACTCATTTTTGTTGATCAGAGTATCTTCTTTGTATTCTCTTTTTCTCCTCTTCTTGAACTCTTGCTTGTGTGGTCTTGTATATGTTTTCCAGATCTTCGTAGCTCATATGGCTCAGCTGTTTTTCAGAGAAATTATGGAGCCTGAGATAAGTAAGGTACAACTTTGTATTTCTTCTTCTTTTCTCCCTTATTTTTCTCACCTCATCTCTTTTCTTTTCAAACAATGAGTCCAACTCTTCTTTACTCATCTCAGCCAGTTTTTCAAATTTAAATCCTAGGCCCATAAGACTTATGATCCTCGGATCTTCTCTCTTTAGCTCATCTAGGTTGGCCTGTATGTTTTCCCTGTTAATATTAGTCAAATTCACTTGGGGAGAGGTATGTTCTTCCTCTTTATTTTCATCCTCCTCATCATCCACTACATCAGTCAAATCATCCAATGCCTCAATTTTTGGTTCATACACATCATACACATCAATTTTTGGTTCACACATAACATTTATGACCCCTTTCTTCTTCTTTGGTAGAGCCTCTTCAGGGATGTTTTCTAATCCATACCTCTTTCTTTTCCGTGTATATCTCAACAGATTAACCGGCCAGCTTTTCTCATCCTTTTTTATTTCATTAAACAAGCTTTCAAACATCTTCTCATTGGCTTTCTTGACCATGTCATCTTGTATTGTTTTTGCATCAAGATTCGTCACCAAGTGCTTATCAGGCTCTTCATTCATAGGTTTAACAGTGGGAACAGTTTGTTCAGGAGTTTTAGGTTGTTCGAATTTGTAGATGACAACTGCTAAGGCATTGTCAGCTTCTTCAACTTGTTGCAATCTTAATAATCCCTCAATCACCTCGTGTTCTACTTCACCTTTATCTTCATCTAACTTCTTTCTCAATTCAAATTCTTCCATCAAAATCCTCTGCTCCTCCATCTCCTTATCATTTAAGAATTTGTTTAGTATATCTATCTGAATCCGTTCATTAACAATCTTATCATGTCTTTTTATACCCTCCTCCATAGACTTATCAACAAATAAAAGTTCATCACTAGATTCTAATGCTATTTGTTTTAAAGGTTGTAACTAGCCCTCATGTTCAACCACAACCTTTCCTTTTATTCTTCTCTTTTCATCATCCACATCCTCCAGTCTAGATGGACCAATTTCCCTCACCACATCGGGTGGGAACTTATCTATTTCTCTCATTAAGTCATCCAACTCTTCATCAACTTCTTTATCCTTTTCTATCACAATCAAAGATTCAATATTGTAAAATTGTCCGTACAATATTTCAAGATTAGAATCATCTTGACTTTTATCATTTTCATCTCCAACATTTACAACATCATCAACCATATCTTCAATCACATTCCCATCTATACTTTCAGCAATCATGTCATTGTTCACCTCAGTCTCATCCTTTATCTCAACCTTAGCTTCATGCACATTCACATTAACCTCAACATTCTCAGATTCATCAACGGCATCATCAACTCTCTTACCTACATTGTAATAATGAGAAACATCATAAGATTTAACAGCCTCATAACCTACATTATCTGCCTCATCTTCCCTATCCTCTTCTTCCTCCTCACTATCATATAAATCTCCATGAATTTCATTAAACAAGATTTCAAACATCTTCTCATTGGCTTTCTTGACCATATCATCTTGTATTGTTTTTGCATTAAGATCTGTCACCAACTGCTTATCAGGCTCTTCATTTATAGGTTTAGCAGTGGGAACAGTTTGTTCATGGATTTGTTCAGGAGTTTTAGGTTATTAGAATTTGTAGATGACAACTGCTAAGGCACTGTCAGCTTCTTCAACTTGTTGCAATCTTAATAATCCCTCAATCACCTCGTGTTCTACTTCACCTTTATCTTCATCTAACTTCTTTCTCAATTCAAATTCTTCCATCAAAATCCTCTGATCCTCCATCTCCTTATCATTTAAGAAATTGTTTAGTATATCTATCTGAATCCATTCATTAACAATCTTATCATGTCTTTTTATACCCTCCTCCATACACACATAAACAAATAAAAGTTCATCACTAGATTCTAATGCTTTTTGTTTTAAAGGTTGTAACTGGCCCTCATGTTCAACCACGACCTTTCCTTTTATTCTTCTCTTTTCATCATCCACATCCTCCAGTATAGATGGACCAATTTCCCTTACCACAGCGGGTGGGAACTCATCTATTTGTCTCATTAAGTCATCCATCTCTTCATCAACTTCTTTCTCCTTTTCTATCACAATCAATGATTCAATATTGTCAAAATGTCCGTACAACATTTCAAGATTAGAATCATCTTGATTTTTATCATTTTCATCTCCAACATTTACAACATCATCAACTATCTCTTCAATCACATTCTCAACTACACTTTCAACAATCATGTCATTGTTCACCTCAGTCTCATCCTTTATCTCAACCTCAGCCTCATGCACATTCACATTAACCTCAACATTCTCAGATTCATTAACATCATCATCAACTCTCTTACCTACATTGTAATCATGAGCAACATCAGAAGATATATCAGCCTCATAACCTGCATTATCTGCCTCATTTTCCTATCCTCTTTTTCCTCCTCACTATCATATAAATCTCCATGAATTTTCAAAGCATCAGCCTCATCAACACCTATACTGGAAATAGGTAGATTCTCCCCCTGTTTTGGTGCATCTGAGGTCTTCTCAACCACATTCACCAGGGTTTGAATGTTTATAAGAGCCTGCTCTAGTTGTTGTTCCAATTCTTTGTGTCTTTCTTCAAGGCCTCATTTTCTTTATTAAGATCATAGTTGGTATCATTTATGGAATGTGTTGGTGATTGATATGGTGTATTGAAATGGTTATTAGATGGTATGGTATCATTTATGGAATGTAAGGTTTTGGGTCAGGGTAAGTTTGGGTATGGGTTTCAGGTTCTGTTTGGGTTTGGATTTTTGGGAAAGTAGATGGTGATGGAATGTATAGTTCATAGATGGGGTCTTAGTGTGGTGGTGAAGGGATATATGGCTCATGGGTTTGGTCTTGGGGTGGTGAATAGATTGGTGGTGAAATAGGTGGTGTAGAAACAACATTGTCCATGTTCATATCATCCTCATTTTCATCATTTTCAATCTCCCTTTGAACTGGTGTTAAAGTTTCATTCACAACTACATCCACCTCTTCTCTCTCAACACCTTGTATAATAACATTATTTCCCTCCTACACATCGTTTCCCCCATCATCATTATCATCATCAGAATAAGTATCTTCATCATCATCCTCGTCACTATCCTCCTCATCACTTCTCATCCTCGGTGAAGCAGTAACCTCCATGATTTCAACTTCATTATAAACTAGCCAAGGGAGGATATCATATTATAATTTAGGGTTAAAGTGGCTAGTAGGACCCAATCTGTTAATTCTTCGAAATACATTGGGGTCCTGTAGAACATGTGTAATCCTAGAAGCTGGAAGGTCGGGGTACAGGATGTTGAAAATAATTTGTAGGAATCGAGGATACATAAGAAATCTATCCTTTTCGTCCTTCCTCAAGTTGATCATCAACCCCATAAAAATCATCTTTGAAAAATTAAACGGGTGATCATATACACAACAACAGTGGCTGTTAAGATCTCACGGCTCATTAGGGTCCAAGTTCCCAATCTTGGTGTAAACCCCTGGATAATGTGATGAATGAGAAATCTGTATAGCAATGGGAACATGCCCTTTTGGAATTGGCCTTCATTAACGTTTCTATGATACCCCGTTGTCTCTTGAAATATTCTCAACAATCTTTGGGTAGTATATGATAATTGTACTTCCAGGTTGTCTAGCAGTTGGAAGCTTGCACGAATAAGATTTTCAGTGATTTCAACCTCCCTTTCCAACACGTGGACTCAATCCTGCGACCGTTAATATCATCTTCCAGTTGTGCCGATCGCCAGAAATCAAGGTGCTGATTTTTGTATATCACAGGGCTCTTTGTTAAAGCAAATCGAATATTTGAGCACACCGACCATCTTATCATTAGCTCCAAAGGCCTATTCTCCTCTGTTATTTGGAGAAAGGCACACATATTGTTCTTCGGTCCAAATGGATACACCATTATTTTTTCCAAACACAAACAAAAGTACACGTTCAAAGCAATAGTTAGTCATTAAAGAACATTAATTGAACAATCAAATAGTTAAAGTTGAAGAAGAAAGTATAAAAGGATTATCTTTATGAACATATTCTACAACAAGTTTATAACCTACACACAAAACAATGATGTCAGTAAACACAAAATGGAAACCCAAAACTCATATAATGAGTGTTGGTAATCATTCAATTGAAGCTTACCAAGTCGGAATTAAGTGGATGAATAATTATGGGTAGGATTAAGGAGCAACGTTTGGGTGTCTATATCACGAGCAAGCATATAATAATGTAAGAGAGAGAGAGAGAGAGAGAGAGAGAGAGGGAAAAGCTTAAATGAAATTTTTTGTAAGTCCCCCTTCTATAGTGTACCTTTGTGCATTTGAAAGTGGGTTGATAATGAATTTTGTCGTTTAGTATATGAATACTGCCAAAAACCCAAATTTCAAATAATCAAGCACAAATCTTGCTCGATAAAGTGAATTATCGATGGCATGCTCGTCCCTAAAGTTTGCTCATGATTTAAAGTTATTAGAAATAAACTAAGTAAATAAAATGAAAGAAGCTTACTCAAATATACAAGATTGCTCGAGAAATTAATCACAAGCTAAATAATCAAGTATATTTGGTCAAATAGGCAACATTGCTCGAGATCAATAAAGATCCCAAAATAGTAACTTAAAAATACTTCTAAATATCAACCTTACTCAAATACCTAACCATCACAGAGTTTACTCGATTCTATTTAGACAAATAAAGAGTTAACATTGTTCAAAGATATACTATCAAGTATACTCAAAAACAAAGTTTACTCGACAATACTTCAATAGTGCAAATCATGCTTGAGAAGACATGATCTATTAGTATTTAATATACAAGTGTGCTCAAAGCATAAAGTGTACTCGCAAAGTTAAGTTTGCTTGATATCATCTGAAATATGTAAGTATGCGTGGAGAACACTTGAACTATTATTTTAATATACAAGTATACTCTAAGCGTGAAATTTGCTCGATAAACAAAGTTGACTGGAAAGCACTTGCAATTTCAGAGAAAGTATTTAGACATATTCAACATTCAAATAAATCAATATTTTAACAAGTATGCTTGAAAATGTACCAAGTTTACTCGACAGAGCTAAACAACAAGTACATAGTCAAAATTACTCGAAAAATACTCATTTTGATCAATTTCAATAAGAAGTTATAAAGTATGCTTCAAATAGAAAATTTCAACTAAACACATAAGTTTACTCGAAACTCATACACGAAGCATATCTAGACACATTCATATTAAACATTCATCAAGTATGCTTGGATGAGTTGAACTTCTAATAGAACACCTAAGTTTACTCGAAAATTCATAAACATCAAAGTTTACTAGAAATTACATAATCAGATATGTGCATACCAAATAAGTATCAAGTATGCTCGAATGAGTTACCCTTCAAGTAAAACACCTAAGTTTACTCGGCAGTTTAAAAACATTAAAGGTTACTAAAAATTACATATTCAGACATATGCAGGGTGAAAATGCAACACTTTTTTGACTTAAACAAATTATAAAAAGTTGATTCATTATGCAAATGGTGCATAATGAGATCAAATTTCAGTTTACTCAATTTAAATCCTTTTAAACCCTCATGTTTGTAATTTTATCAACTTTTGGCTGATTTATAATCCTTTTGCTCAAATTTGTTGTTTGTCATATATATATATATATATATATATATATATATAATGTTTCATTTTAAGTGACAAAATACCAACAGGCTTGTGTATGACCGGGTAATAACTTTTCTTCCTATCATTCGGAGAATTTTGTCTTGAAACATGCATATTTCAACAATGTATCTCCACATTAAGTTTAATATATTCATTATGTTTATATCCCCTCAGTTTTTACAAATCATGGAAAGCTACCAAACATATCAATGACTGCACTAATAGTCTTTTTAGCCTATTAAATCCATATGATTGGTATAGAAAAATCAATCTACTATTATTTCCCATAAAGTTGGATCAATTTTCATTGAAAAACCTTTTAAGCTTATATAAAGCTTGAACTGAATAGACTTATCATATCTCAACACCATTAATTTTCTCAGTTTGTCAAAAATGATTTACTTTGAAAAACTTCTTTGAAAAAATGTTCGTTTGAGCACAAATTTGACACAAGCAATCAATAACATACTCAAGAGTAATCAAAAATGAAAGGCATACTCTAACACAATCAAATTATAAGCAAGACATCAGATAAGCATCCAGATAATCATTTCAACACAGAGGCAATCACACTTATCAAGACATCATTATCAATCACAGAATCAAACCTAAGCATCATAGATATCAAAGTTTGGCATATTTATTTAAGCACAAATCATTCAAAATGATTCACATATTCATACACATAACATAACTTACTCACTCAAGACCTTTAATTAGATTATCAGTTAGCACATACATCATCAATCAGACTTCATCAGAATTGATCATGCCTAAAGATTTTAATAGAAAATGAAATCTTGTTTTATCTAGTGGCTTGGTGAACAAATTTGCCAAGTGATGTGTGGGTAAAAATATTTGTCTTAAGTGTGTAAATTCGTGTGTTTTGACTAGTTATATATTGTGAACACGATTACTTTGAGTGCGTTTTTGGTTACAGGTGTGCGGAGCTTAACGGAGCTTAATCGGAGCTTATTTGGATTATTTAAGGATGAAAGAATCGGGATTATACGAAGAGAGGCGGTCGAGAGCTTAACAGGACGTTCGAGAATCATTAAGAACGAGAAAACAAGGTTTTTGACCATCCGTAAGCCACACTCTCTAGGCCGTAGCTTATGGTCTGGTGATGCCCGTAAAGTAGAGTAAACAAACCGTAGCTTACGGCTTAACCGTAAAACAGTTGGGGACCGTAAGCTATGGTGGCCAGACCGTAGCTTACAGACTGGACTGACGGAAAAGGGGATTTTGGTGATCTTCTTCCATATATAAAGCCATTAAACCATAAGGTCGATTTCATTCAATATTATTCAGTTTTGGGACTCCTTGGAGGCGATATTACACCACCAACACTCATCCTAATCACAATATTGATCCATGAACACTTTCTCTAACACAATCATCAAGAGTATGAAGATCGAGATGATAGGCTAAAGGCTTCTTAACCATCTCCAGGTGTAGAGTTTAGTTGCATGTTAGGTTTTGTTAGTCTATACTTTAAATTTGAATTTGTAATTGATTAATCATTCGATTGATCAGTTCTTTGTATTTGCTTTTGTGCTTAAATGTTTTTATTAATTGATTACTTAATCTTTTGTCATTTAATTGATTTGTGATCATCAGAAATTAGGATTAATTTCTTTCTTCATTGACCCGTTTATCGTTAACAATATTATTGATTTTGTGTTTCAACAAGTAAAACCGATTATCAAATAGATTTTCATTTAGCCGTGTCAATTGTTTGGATTCAGTTCTGACGATCAACACAGTCAATCGTTAAGTCTCTTGATTTACATATTTTATAAGAAATCATCCAAAGAAGTTTTTCACTTCCTTAACTTGCTGCAAAACCCGAACCCTGGAGTTTGGTTATTTTTATATCATTGTTTACAAACTAATCAACTAAACCGCTTGACATCGCCTGTCCACTTTAATTATTTTTATAATAAAATTTGAGTTTCAGTTGCATTTTCCACTGATTCCCTGTGGATTCGACACCTTACTTGCCCTAGCTAGTAAAGGTATTTTATAAATGTTTTTGATTGACCTTTCGACATCGATCAAAATGGCGTCGTTGTTGGGGAGTTCATCAGGGGCAGCCACAACAAGCCCAGACTCAACTCCCACACGAGATGGTGCAAGATGATGCAGGAATGGTTGACTGGTTACAATCTTCGAGGCCACCAGTCTATGGTAGTTGGGGTTTTGAATACATATTTGACAAACAGAATCGGAACGCAGAGATGCAGCTAAGAGATACCCAAAGATTGTATGACCGAATGGAGTCGTGGAATCAAACCCACACGTATAACTAGCTACAAGAAATCAATCATCGATATGAGGATGATCGCCAAAGTCGGGCAAATACAACGTGGCATCGGGGTGAGCCGGTGGTGGATAATCCACCGATGATTGACTACTCATCTTTGGGGCAGTTTGACGGGAGTACACACCATCCACCACCTCAGATTCATTATTCGAGGTGGGTGGATCCTTGTGCAGATGCAGCTCAGGATGCTGGTGCGGGAAGTTCGTCGGACGCCTGTAACTTCTCTGGTGTCATGGATACCATGAGGTCTCTCTTTGGCGACCCGCAACCGCCATATTTTTTAGCACTCGTTGATCTGCTGATCAGGTCCATGTGTCTGTCTATATCTTTTATGTTTTGTTGACTGTTTAATAATTGTGTTATGGGTGGTCGGGTGGCGTGATGAACTTTCGGTCGTGTGGTTGATGCTAGTGTCTATGCTTATGTTTAAAAACTTTTTGTGTTTCGTTTAATGGTATGCAACTTTATTTAAGTCCAGAAATGGGTAATTGGTTGTCCCTTGAATTGCAATTGGTATGAATATCCCGTATTTGCATCTGTTTTTGAAAATATGAGTTACATTGAGGGCAATGTAAATCTCAAGTGTGGGGATGGAGGAATTAAAATTTTTAGCCTTAGAGTAGCTTGATTGTGCACAAAAGCTGGAATTGGAACTTGTTAATTGTTTGTAATAATGCCAAGTAGAGGTCTTTGGTCATGGTCAATCATTAAGCTTCTCGAAAGTATTCCCATGCAAATGTTTTTCAAAAATAGAAAATTAAAAAGAACCTTTTAGATGGGGATAACGAGTCATGGGGACAGGTACACATGTTTCATGTCGGCAGCCTAATTCCTCTGGTACGTGTGTTAGATTTGCCTTATATATAATACACATATAATATATAGTATATACACATGTCATTTGAGTGCCATTATAGAGAGTAACGAGTATGCCCATAGTATCTAGAACTTGGTTGTCTCATGCATTTTGAGATCTTAGTTTGGCATGAATGCAAAAGTGATAGAGGCCATTAGGTTAAGCCTCGTCTGGATGAGTGCGAGTGTGGGTATTGGGGGTTGGGCCTCATACGTTATCTATATGCGCGTGGATAATGAGAGGGGCGGGGGGTTGGTTCCCTTAGTAAACATTATTGGACCTATTCTTTCATTCAATCAACCCCGGTGTTATATAGCGAGACGATCCGACTTAATAGGTTTCTTTGTAATTGTTTTAGTCTTTATCAATAGAATGTATTAAGCGTATGTTTATTATGATTCAAAAAAAGGGGGGTTAAAGTTGCAATGTTCGAGTATCATGAGTTTGAAAAAAAAAAAGCCAAAGAAAATCTCAAAAAGAGTCAATGTTCTAGTCAGTATTGGTTGTAAATGAAAGTCAGCGAGTTTTTTCAGTTGTTTAGTCGTTGAAATAAATTGGTCAGTTTTTTATGTCAGTGTTATTTAGTTGTTTTGTAATAAGCCGAATCGGATCGTTTGAGCTACTTTAAAAATTCCCTTTCATACCCTTACACTTAGCCCCGCTACAACCCGTTTTAAGCCCTCTTGATTTGCATTTGTGTCAAAGCATTTATACGGGTGGAGATATGACTTGCTTCCAAGCTTATTACATTATGTTCATACTTGGTATTGAGGACAGAGAGATACTAGCACATTTTTTGCTGGTCCAGATATTATACCGAGAGGAGAGATATTATATTATAAGGGTTATGACCATGTGTGCATTAACCGAAAACAAAGTACACTCATTTGGGTGGCTTCATGGTTTTAATATGTATCATTAAATTGTTTGGTGGGTTATCAACCTTGACAGTGTCAGTTCTTGGGAATTGGGTATGACCTTATACCTCACTAGTATTAATACTGATAATTGATGAACCATCAATCGAGTTGTATGTGTTGCATGAGAGTTTGCTTGAGGGCAAGAAAATGATAAGTGTGGGGATGTGATGTGTGGGTAAAAATATGTGTGTTAACTGTGTAAATTCGTGTGTTTTGATTAGTTATATATTGTGAACACGATTACTTTGAGTGCATTTATGGTTATAGGTGTGCGGAGCTTAACGGAGCTTAATCGGAGCTCATTTAGAGTATTTAAGGATGAAAGAATCAAGATTATACGAAAAGAGGCGAGCGGGAGCTTAACCGGATGTTTGAAAATCAATAAGAACAAGAAAACAAGGTTTTGGAGAAGAACCAGTCGTAAGCTACGCTCTCCAGGACGTAGCTTACGGTCTGGTGATGCCCGTAAAGCAGAGTAAACAAACCGTAGCTTACGGCTTAACCGTAAAACGGTTGGGGACCATAAGCTATGGTGGCCAGACCGTAGCTTACGGTCTGGTCTGACGAAAAAGGGGATTTTGGTGATTTTCTTCCATATATAAAGCCATTAAACCCTAAGGTCGAATTCATTCGATATTATTCAGTTTTGGAACTTCTTGCAGGCGATCTTACACCACCAACACTCATCCTAATCACAAGATTGATCCACGAACACTTTCTCTAACATAATCATCAAGAGTATGAAGATCGATATGCTAGGCTAAAGGCTTCATAACCATCTCCGGGTGTAGGGTTGAGTTGCATGTTAGGTTTTGTTATTCTATACTTTAACTTTGGATTTGTAATTGATTAATCATTTGGTTGATCAAATCTCTGTGTTTTGCTTTTGTGCTTAAATGGTTTTTATTAATTGATTACTTAATCTTGAGTCAGTTAATTAATTTGTGGTCATGAACAATTAGGATTAAGTTCTTTCGTCATTGACCTGTTTATCGTTAACCATATTATTGATTTTGTGTTTCAACAAGTAAAACCGATTATCAAATAGATTTTCATTTAGCCGTGTAAATTGTTCGGATTCAGTTCTGACGATCAACATAGTCAATCGTTAAGTCTTTTTGTAACACCCCGTAACCGCAGCGGAAACGTAAACGGGATGGGACAGACACCTCTGATATCAACCACATTGTTTATAAAGAAAACCGAATGTATTAATATACTTCAAAATTACATTATCTCATCTTTCATTAACGTCTAGGTGATACACACATCATACAATACGGTTCATAATTCTATCTGTTATAATGCATCCTAACGTCCAACACGCAAACCTTATACACATCAAGCACTTAGCACGTAATCAATCACTTTATCTTAGTTGTACCTGAAAAGCATGTGAGAAAACGGGTCAACTACGAATAGTTTGTGAGTTTCACAATTTTAGTGAACCATGATAAATCTTTATAATAATCATAAATAAGTGATGTAATTATGCTGAGTCCAAAGTGAAAACTCCGTTAATCCCGAAAACATATTAATTACCCTCTGGGGACACTGTTAACCCATAACACTTCCAATAACCTCTGGGAACTCTGTTACCCCAGAATCACATTTAATAACCTCTGGGGACACTGTTAACCCAGAACACTTCCAATAACCTCTGGGAACTCTGTTACCCCAGAATCACATTTAATAACCTCTGGGGACACTGTTAACCCAGAACACTTCCAATAACCTCTGGGAACTCTGTTACCCTAGAATCACATTTAATAACCTCTGGGGACACTGTTAACCCAGAACACTTCCAATAACCTCTGGGAACTTTGTTACCCCAGTCACACTATTTCGGGCCTTACACTGTTAACAACTCAGACAATTATCATCTTAATTCATTACCGTACGATTTCCGTACAATAAACATTATATAAATACATTCGTTTCCATGCGATTAGCATGTACTTAAACACTTTGATAGAAACATGCTTTCCGCCCCGGGAAAATATTTAAAACAGTTCAGTAAAAAGGGGCTCGTGAAAACTCACCTTAGCACATGCAAGTAGGTAACAACGATCAATATCAGTTAACCCGTCCAATCGGTAATATGATCCCTACGATCATTATTATACAATTATTGTTTATATAATCTTTAATCTTATCAATCGGTACACCTGGGGACACTGTCAACCCAGCACTGTACCCGTTCTGGGGGCAAGGTTAACCCAGAAACACTTCTCCGGACTCAGGCTGTGATGTCGTTTAGAGTTCCAAGGTCACAACTACTATTAGTCGTTTTTTCTCGTTTTGCGTGCCTAGCACTGTTATCCGTTTTTATGTTTCAAAAATGAGTTTGGTCACACACAACCCGAAAATAGTTGTTGACGGATAATTTAATTAAAGATGTGAAATTATAGCTCGGTTTAGACGTCCCGATCGGCCGCGGGACCCGTTTCCGTCTTTGGCGTACCGGAAACTATTAAAATAGATTAAAATTACTCAAATCATCCGAATTATTTTCGGATGATTTATTTTTACTTGTTTAGCTCATTTATATGAAAATAGTTCATTTTTAAGGTTTTTGTACACCAGTCAGCTCGCTTAAGCGAACTTCACCGGTTTACGCGTCTTACTTTAAAAGTTTGATAATTAGCACAAATAATTATCCGTTTACTCTCGGATCTTGAAAATTTGCACAAATCACTTTTTAACAGTGGGGAATTTTATAAAAATATTTCCAGAATTAATTCTTATATTTAAAATTTACTTATCTATTTTTAAACACCATTTAAACACTAAATATGTCGTAAATACTAAACGATCTTAGAAAAATCCCAAATTTCTCTTGGATGTCCCTTGCCATCCACATAGTCCCCTGTAATTTTTCCAAAACCAAAATCTTCTTTTAAATGCCATTTTTACTAAAACCGAGCTAGAAATCCCTAGAACTCGTTTAACCGAAAAGCCTACTTAGACTTCTCAAACGGACCTCAAATTTTGTGTGTGACTTATACATGATATGAAAAGCTTATCCACAATTTTCCAGAATTTTTCATGATATTTAACTATTTTTCACCATTTTTGGCCAAAACCGAGCATTAAATTTACCAAATATTCATCCTTCATCCAAAAATTACCAAAAATTCACAGAACTCATATTTCCATGTGTTTAACACCTCTGTAAAATTTTGTGACCTAACTCTAAACGACCAACAATCTGTCCAAAAACACATACACCGACAAAAACCGAATATACCTTTCGTTTTCCGCCACTACAAGCTACAAACTCATCTTTCCGCCTTATCTACCACTAAAGACAGAGCCTACAAACAACATACCACAATACCAAGCAAGTTACACTCACGATCAAGCCATTTCATTCATGGTTACGGTTATGATACTAAAACAAAGATTTAACCGTAAAAATTCGTTTTCGACTCTTTTAACTCCTTTCTTGGACCAAGATCCCTTGTATAACTTGTATACATCACTTGATCATGCAAGAATCGGTTTCATCTCGGGTTTTCACCCATTTTTCATTTGAAACCTCATTTTCTTGTAACTAACTCGAGAAAGAACTATGAAAACGATTATAACTCGGTCTTTACCTCGTTGATCTTGCTAAAATCTCGGGTTTTTGGATGAGGATTGGAGAAAATTGAATGAAGATGGATGATTGTTGTTTAAAAAAAAAATAAAAATAAAAGGCCTTAGGCCGATCGGAAGTTTTGGATGTGTGGGGTGGGACCCACATGTTCAATCTTGGCCACATGTTTGGATTCTCGTAATCCGGATAATGTTTTGGATAATCTGGTTCAGTTCGTTTCTCGGTTAAACGTTTAATTCGGTTTACAACGAGGCCAAAATGGTTGTTTTTCGGCTTAAAAATAAAATTTATATAAAACCGATTTAAAAACTTAAACCATGGCATTTATTAACTCGAAACGTCATATTATTAGTTATTACGCATCTTTTTCGGCTTGATCGATCGTCTCTTGCTCGGTTTGGTATTAAAGGTTTCGTTTATCGTACCGACGTACTATTAAATCGAAATCCTTTTTCTGTGCTTTAATTCACTTATCCCGAAGCTTTATTACTTCGTAACCTCACTAAATATCATAAATCTCGTCTATAATTGAACCCTCGATTCATTCGGGTTTCAATAACTATCGATCGTTTGATCGCATAATCAATACGGTGAATTATATATTCACGTACAATCAATACAATGAATCATGTTTTCTCGTATAATTACCATGGTAACTCATGTACCCGACATTACATATGACGTAACTAACGTCTACCGGTTAGGGTATACCTGGTTTCGTCGGAATCGTTACATTCTCCCTCCGTTAAGAAATTTCGTCCTCGAAATTTTACACGCCCACTATCTCTTTTCGAGAGAAAGGTGGGGGGGGGGGGGGTTTTCCTTCAGAATTCACCCTCGCGTTACCAAGTATAATCTGGTCCTCGCTGTGAATTCCACTTAATCTTAATTAATAAAGCTTGGTATGTCCAAACTGTTTAGTTATTCCCGTCTACTACCTCTACGGAATTATTTATGATATCAAGTATGTCTTCGATGAGTACTTCAATTACTAGTACTTTCATTGCCTCATTGCTTAGGCACTTTTCAATCCGTATACATGGCAAAACATCATGTATAGTACTTAGCTTCTGGAGTACTTTAATCGATGAACTATATGACCAATCATGGAAATACTTTCATGAGGTCCAATATATTACGGAGTTATTTTCGGTTTTGCCAAACCTCATATCACCTCTCTAAGGTGATGCCTTAAAAATACCTTGTCACCTCTTTCCAGTGACAATGTTTTCCTTTGAATGTTGGCATAAATCCTTTGCCAATCTCGCGCTGCTTTCAACTTACCTTAAGTATTATAAATCCGATTGTTTGTTTCTCGTATCAATTAAAATCTTATGGCTTGATTGAAGCCCATTTTCAATTTGACAAATTGGTGATAACTACTTCACCCATAGAAAGCCTCCAGCTCTAGATGCTTCCTTCCCCTCCTTCCAATAATGGAAGTAGGATGACTATCATCATGAATTTGGGCGAGAATTCATTGTGGTAATTGTCATAGATTGGAATGAAATGTGAGGATTGGTTAATCGATCCGCGATTACCCAATTTACATCATGCCTTTGCTATACCTTAGGAATTTGTGTCCCGAAATCCATTGTAATTTATTCCCACTATTATTGGTGAATTTTTCTGTCGTTGCGGCGTTCCCTAGGGTTTTCGGTGTGCAGCCTTATCTTTCGCATAACTCAATATTCACCAACACACGTAACCATATCTTTCTCCAAACTCGACCATTAATAAATATCCTTTCAGATATCCGTATCATCAATAATCAAATCCAATCCCGGATGTATGGATTATTTCGATCTATGCGCTTCGTCCATGATTAATTCACGAAGGTCATGGGGGGTCGGGATCCAAACCCGATCTTTGAAATAGAGGGTTTCGTCCACGCGCTGTCCGAAATTCCTTTGGTTGCCGTAAAGTTGCTCCTTTTCCAAATGTCCCTCTTTCAACGCCTCATATTTAGTTCTTTCTGATCGAATATGTGATGCAACTTTTATGATCGGTGACGATGGTGCACTTCGTATCGTAGAGACAATGTCTCCACATTTAAGTGCATAGATAACCGCCCCCAGTTCTAAGTCGTGAGTAGTGTAATCTTACTCGTGTACTTTTAACTGTCGGGAAGTATATGCTATGACCTTAATATACTGCGTCAACACGCATTCTAACCCTTTACGCGATGCGTCACAATACGTGACAAAACCATCGTCTCCATCGGGGAGACTTAAAATCGGCGCTTGGCACAATTTTAATGGTTTCTATCTTAATTGGGTCTTTGTTAAATCCTTGTTGCTTCACAACATGACCAAGGGATTATGCCCTCTTTATTCAAAATCACATTTCGAAAACTTCGTGTATAGCTCATCTTGCTTTAACACTTCCACAATTTTCCTTAACCGTCGATTGTGCTCTTCCTTACGTTGCAAATATATCAAAATATTATCAATGACTGCTATGACAAATTTGTCCAAATGAAGTTTACAGACTCGATTCATGAGTTCCATGAATGCTGCCGGCGCATTTGTTAGCCCGAAAAGCATAACTAAGAATTCATAATGGCCGTAGCGAGTCCGAAACACTGTTGTCGCAACGTTTTCCTCTCGGATTTTTCATTTGGTGATAACTATATTTAAGACCAATTTTCTAAAAACAAAACGCCCTTGCAGTTGGTTAAACAGATCATTCACTTCGAAGAAGTGAGCACCTACTCTTGATCATCACTTTATCCAATTTTCCGTAATCAACACATATCCTAACACTTCCGTCCTTCATTTCCCAATTAAAACTGGTACACCCCATGGTGACTAACTAGGTCGTATAAAATCTTATCCAACAATTCTTGTAACTGGTTGGATAAATCTTGCATCTCGGACGGTGCAAGTCGGTAGGGTGCCTTAGCAATAGGGCCAGCTTGAGACATTAAATCGATTCTGAATTCAACCTATCGGGTTGGCGGTAATCCAGGAAGTTCTTTTGGGAAAACTTGTGGAAATTTGCGTACCACCGGGATATTTTCTGTATGTTTTCTTTTAAAATACTTTGGCAATCACTTGATCATGCAAGAATCGGTTTCATCTCGGGTTTTCACCCATTTTTCATTTGAAACCTCATTTTCTTGTAACTAACTCGAGAAAGAACTATGAAAACGATTATAACTCGGTCTTTACCTCGTTGATCTTGCTAAAATCTCGAGTTTTTGGATGAGGATTGGAGAAAATTGAATGAAGATGGATGATTGTTGTTTAAAAAAAAAAATAAAAATAAAAGGCCTTAGGCCGATCGGAAGTTTTGGATGTGTGGGGTGGGACCCACATGTTCAATCTTGGCCACATGTTTGGATTCTCGTAATCCGGATAATGTTTTGGATAATCTGGTTCAGTTCGTTTCTCGGTTAAACGTTTAATTCGGTTTACAACGAGGCCAAAATGGTTGTTTTTCGGCTTAAAAATAAAATTTATATAAAACCGATTTAAAAACTTAAACCATGGCATTTATTAACTCGAAACGTCATATTATTAGTTATTACGCATCTTTTTCGGCTTGATCGATCGTCTCTTGCTCTGTTTGGTATTAAAGGTTTCGTTTATCGTACCGACGTACTATTAAATCGAAATCCTTTTTCTGTGCTTTAATCCACTTATCCCGAAGCTTTATTACTTCGTAACCTCACTAAATATCATAAATCTCGTCTATAATTGAACCCTCGATTCATTCGGGTTTCAATAACTATCGATCGTTTGATCGCATAATCAATACGGTGAATTATATATTCACGTACAATCAATACAATGAATCATGTTTTCTCGTATAATTACCATGGTAACTCATGTACCCAACATTACATATGACGTAACTAACGTCTACCGGTTAGGGTATACCTGGTTTCGTCGGAATCGTTACACTTTTGATTTACATATTTTATAAGAAATCGTGCAGAGAAAATTTTCAATTCCTTAACTTGCTTCAAAACCAGAACCCTAGAGTTTGGTTATTTTTATATCATTGTTTACAAACAAATCAACTAAACCGCTTGACA
The DNA here is from genome assembly GCF_021521415.1 of Bidens hawaiensis. Classification (NCBI taxonomy): domain Eukaryota; kingdom Viridiplantae; phylum Streptophyta; class Magnoliopsida; order Asterales; family Asteraceae; genus Bidens; species Bidens hawaiensis. Next base: position 2,991 of record NW_027498746.1, on the reverse strand, counting down.
TCGTCTGTCCACTTTAATTATTTTTATAATAACATTTGAGTTTCACTTGCACTTTCCACTGATTCCATGTGGACTCGACACCTTACTTGCCCTAGCTAGTATAGGTATTTTATAAATGTTTTTGATAGACCTTTCGACATCGATCACCAACTTGTCACTAGTTTCAACTGTTTTCATTTCTATTAGACCTTTCTCACTGCAATATCTGATAAAATGGTGTCTGATTTTAATATGCTTGGTCTTTAAGTGTTGGGCGGATTCTTAAAAATGAACAGTGCAACAATAGTATCAATATAAATAGGAGTGTTCAAGTAATTCAAATCATAGTCCAACAATTGATTCTGAATATAGAGGACTTGATCACAGCAAGCAGATGCAGCAATGTAAGGCCCCGTTACCGGTAGCCCTACTTTGGTGTTGGATTTACTCATAAACACAGTTCTAAATATCAGAGTTAATTAAAACTTTCGCGGAATAATAATAATAGTCATCCATTCATTACAGACATTCTTAACTTGTCTTTAAAACATATTATAAGTGATAATATCAAAACATCACGACAAATTATAACCCTCAACGGACGGGAGTCGGGGGCAGCGCCCCTGGCAGCGGGGTCTAGGGGCAGAGCCCCTGGCTGGGGTCAAGCTATCTTAATTTATTTTCCATTAGGATTTTAATTTATTATTAATTCGCTATCTCCTTCGCCATAACGAATTAAGCCTAATTCGTTACTTTCATAATCTAGTTCGTTAACTGATTCGTCATCTAATCATCATCTGGTTCGTCCTCTGATTCGTTAACTTATCATAACGAATTGGGCAAGTAACGGATCACTTTATTTGTTATCTTTCCATGGCGAACTAGTGGGTAACGAATCACTTGATTCGTCATCTTAGCATAACGAACTGGGGGATCTAATTCGTTATTTTGTCTTAACGAATGGTTGGATTAACTCGCTATCTGGACATAACGAATGGTTTGGCTAATTCGTTATCTTATCATAACGAACTGCATCTAATCATAAAGAACTGCATCCATCATATCCAGACTTTGACTCAGGGTCAAAGTCAAAATTGCCAAGAACATCAATTAGTTAACAGAATCCGAATTTTGCGATTGGACCCTCAAATCTTAACGAAACAACATGATTTTGGTACCATTGAACTCGAAATCACAGCGCTAACAAACCCCAATCATCAAATCAGCCAAATGTTCATGTTTAAAGGGTGCGATTTTTACATCTATATACGGGTTCTTTTAGGTTAACAATTAACCTATCAAATATTAATCAATTTCTGTAATATTGGCTGTGTTGGATTCTTTATTTATCATTATAATATTCAGGATGTTACAAGTGTTCCCTCCTTAAAGTGGTTTCGTCCCCGAAACCTAACTATTACTTAAACAAACTAGGGTAGAACTTGCGCATCTCATCCTCAGCTTCCCAAGTAGCATCCGATCCTTTGCGATGTTTCCATATCACTTTTACCAAAGGTATAACCTTGTGACGAAGCTGCTTCTCCTTGCGATCAACGATCTCTATCGGTTGCTCGATGTAGTTCAATTGTTCATCAACCTCAATGTCCATCAACGGCACGTGAGACGTGTCATCAGCTAGACACTTCCTCAGATTAGAAACATGGAAGGTTGAATGAATTCCTTCTAACTCATCGGGTAAATCCAGGTTATAAGCTACTTCACCCACACGATCTACAATCTTAAACGGTCCAATGTACCTTGGACTCAACTTCCCTCTTTTCCTAAAATGGATAATCCCTTTCCAAGGCGAGACCTTAAGCATCACATTGTCACCAACGTTAAACTCAATTGGTCGTCGCCGCTTATCTGCATAAGACTTTTGTCTGTCTTGACCGGCTTTCATTCTTGCTTTGATCTGATCGAACTTTGAAGACGTTTCTTGAACCACTTCTAGGCTTCCCATTTCTTTCTGACCAACCTCTCCCCAACACACCGGGGTTCTACATCGTCTACCATAAAGCATCTCAAATGGCGGCATACCAATACTTGAATGGTAACTGTTGTTATAAGAGAACTCTGCCAGGTGCAGATGATCATCCGAACTTCCACCAAAGTCTAAGACACAAGCACGTAGCATATCCTCAAGGGTTTGGATCGTCCTTTCACACTGCCCATCGGTTTGAGGATGATACGCCGTACTGATGTTCAATCTTGTCCCCATAGCTTCATGGAACTTCTTCCAAAACCTCGAAGTAAACCGTGTATCTCTATCAGACACGATGGATAATGGTACTCCATGTTTAGATACAACCTCTTTTATGAACAAGCTCGCTAACGTTTCTGACGAGATAGCCTCTCGTATAGGCGGAAAGTGAGCACTCTTGGTCAAACGGTCCACAATCACCCAGATGGTATCATGTTGCTTAGCTGTACGAGGTAGCTTAGTTATGAAATCCATAGTGATGTGTTCCCATTTCCACTCTGGTATCTCTAGAGGCTGCATTTTTCCATAAGGCTTCTGATGTTCGGCTTTGACTTGTAGGCAAGTTAAGCACTCACTGACATAATCTACTACCTCATTCTTCATTCCCGACCACCAATAGTCTCTTTTTAAATCTTGATACATCTTAGTAGCTCCTGGATGGATTGATTACCTTGACTTATGAGCTTCATCTAGGATTCGACTTCTAAGATCACAATGGCATGGGATCCACATACGGTCGAACCTAGTCTTAACTCCATGAGTGTTTTCCATCAACTCATCTTGCTGGCCATAAATCCTTTCTTTCTTTACTAACCCTTCATCTACTAACACCTCTGACTGCACCTTGATGATTTCTTCAAAAAGACTTGAGTTCATGATCAACTGGTATGACTTTACTGTTGCAAGGACTTCCTCATTCTTACGACTTAGCGCATCAGCGACCACGTTAGCTTTACCGGGGTAGTACTTAATGGCGCAGTCATAATCCTTAAACAACTCCAACCATCTTCTCTGCCTCATGTTCAATT